>NC_068427.1:39343374-39345874 GCF_023373465.1 Oncorhynchus keta | reverse complement strand
TACAGACACACAGCCCCAACCCCACAGACACACAACCCCAACCCCACAGACACACAGCCCCAACCCATACAGACACACAGTCCCAACCCCACAGACACACAGCCCCAACCCCACAGACACACAGCCCCAACCCATACAGACACACAGTCCCAACCCCACAGACACACAGCCCCAACCCCACAGACACACAGTCCCAACCCCACAGACACACAGCCCCAACCCCACAGACACACAGCCCCACCCCACAGACACACAGTCCCAACCCCACAGACACAGCCCAGCCCCACAGACCACAGCCCCAACTCCACACAGTCCCAACCCCACAGACACACAGCCCCAACCCCACAGACACACAGCCCCAACCCCACAGACACACAGCCCCAACCCATACAGACACCCAGCCCCAACCCCAAAGGCACCCAGCCCCAACCCCACAGACACACAGCCCCAACCCCACAGGCACACAGCCCCAACCCCACAGACACACAGCCCTAACCCATACAGACACCCAGCCCAACCCCACAGACACACAGCCCCAACCCCACAGGCACACAGCCCCAACCCCACAGGCACATAGCCTCAACCCCATAGACACACAGCCCCAACCCCACAGGCACACAGCCCCAACCCCACAGGCACACAGCCCCAACCCCACTGACACACAGCCCCAACCCCACAGGCACACAGCCCCAACCCCACAGGCACATAGCCCCAACCCCACAGACACACAGCCCCAACCCCACAGACACATAGCCCCAACCCCACAGACACACAGTCCCAACTCCACAGCCACACAGCCCCAACCCCACAGACACACAGCCCCAACCCCAAAGGCACACAGCCCCAGCCCCCTCCCCACAGACACACAGCCCCAACCCCACAGGCACACAGCCCCCTCCCTACAGACACACATCCCCAACCCCAATAATGACACTATGACACATGGGTGGCCCTGGTCTGCTCTCGCTACAGGTCCACGGGCTAACAGGCATTGTCTGGCTCTGGGTTTCATATTTAATATACGCCACATTCTTACATTCCATCTATAATTCAGAAAGATTAATCTTTCACCAGATCACCGAATTTGACTGAAAAGGGATTGTCGTAGATATTGATACTTTTCTGTGAGGCTGCTATTGTTAGTGGGTTTGGTCTGCCTCGTCTCGAGACAGGAACTTAATAATAGTCAGGACATTGGAGAGGCAACACAATGTCCTCTGGGGTGTATCAGCCTCCTCTTTATTGGTACAAGTTGACTTCACTGGGTCTCTACAGTAACAAACATCACATTAAAGAGGGGAGGAGAGGAGACGTTGTATCGAATGAACTGAGAGAGAGGTGAAGGGAGCTGAGGTCAGTGTGGCAGGAAGGAAGATACGATTCAACGTTATGCAAAAGAGAAAGCTATCATCTCTGAACCTTATTCACTGTTGCTACACAACTTCCCATTTACTATGATATCCTTCCTGGTGGACGACCACACACTGGGCTAGCTAGCGTACCGGAGGCTCTATTCTGTGTTGTTGTGGTAAAGCCACCAGCCAAGCTATAAGTAGTAAAAAAAATAATCTTAATTACAGGAGGTTGGGAGTCAATTTGTCTCCATGCAGTTTAATGGCTGTTCCTAAAGCTGTAGACATCAGACAGCATATTATAGCAAAATAAAGCTTATGTGTGTTCTTGAACAGAGCTGCAGGTTGAATTTAAAGGTGAAACCGAGCTATCGACCCCCCTCCGATGGTGAGCTCCACTGTGTACCCCCCGTTGGTGAGCTCCACTGTGTACCCCCCGTTGGTGAGCTCCACTGTGTACCCCCCGTTGGTGAGCTCCACTGTGTACCCCCCCTGTTGGTGAGCTCCACTGTGTACCCCCCCTGTTGGTGAGCTCCACTGTGTACCCCCCTGTTGGTGAGCTCCACTGTGTACCCCCCCTGTTGGTGAGCTCCACTGTGTACCCCCCCCTGTTGGTGAGCTCCACTGTGTACCCCCCCGTTGGTGAGCTCCACTGTGTACCCCCCCGACCCTGTTGAAGAGCTCCACTGTGTACCCCCCTATTGGTGAGCTCCACTGTGTACCCCCCCGTTGGTGAGCTCCACTGTGTACCCCCTCCTGTTGGTGAGCTCCACTGTGTACCACCCCCCACCCCTATTGGTGAGCTCCACTGTGCACCCCCGTTGGTGAGCTCCACTGTACCCCCCCCCCGTTGGTGAGCTCCACTGTGTACCCCCCGACCCTGTTGAAGAGCTCCACTGTGTACCCCCGACCCTGTTGAAGAGCTCCACTGTGTACCCCCCTGTTGAAGTGCTCCACTGTGTACCCCCTGTTGGTGAGCTCCACTGTGTACCACCCCCTGTTGGTGAGCTCCACTGTGTTCCCTTTGATTGGTGAGCTCCACTGTGTACCCCCGACCCTGTTGGGGGACAGAGAGAGGTCTGTAAAAACAATCAAAGCTCCACTGTGTATCGTCCCCCCCTCCTGTTGGTGAGCTCCACTGTGTACCA
>NC_068427.1:39253374-39338374 GCF_023373465.1 Oncorhynchus keta | reverse complement strand
GAACCTGGTCAATTCTCTCTCTCTCTCTCTCTCTCTCTCTCCCTCCCCCTTCTCTCGCTCTCTCTCTCCCTCTCTCTCTCTCTCTCTCTCTCTCTCTCCCTCTCTCTCTCTCTCTCTCTCTCTCTCTCTCTCTCTCTCTCCCTCTCTCTCTCTCTCTCTCTCTCTCTCTCTCTCTCTCTCTCTCTCTCTCTCTCTCTCTCTCTCTCTCTCTCTCTCTCTCTCTCTCTCTCTCTCTCTCTCTCTCTCCTCTCCTCTCTCTCTCTCTCTCTCTCTCCCTCTCTCTCTCTCTCTCTCTCTCTCTCTCTCTCTCTCTCTCCCTCTCCCTTCTCTCTCTCTCCCTCCCCCTTCTCTCTCTCTCGCTCTCGCTCTCTCTCTCTCTCTCCTCTCTCTCTCTCTCTCTCTCTCTCTCTCTCTCTCACTCCCCCTTCTCTCTCTCCCTCTCTCTCTTCTCTTTCTCTCCCCCCTCTTCCTCCTCTCTGCTAGGCCCTTACCCTCTGGCATTAGCTCCCCCTGGTGGTTGGAGGGGGATGGAGCGCGGTGGTGGGGAGAGCCCCCATATGCAGGACAGTCCTGAGCGGGAGCGGCGGGGGGGCAGCCCGGACCTCAGCGGACCACCGCCAGGGAAGATGGGGCGTCTGGAGCGCAACGGGAGCCCCACTGGGCCATGTCTCCTACACCACAACGGCAACCCACACGGACCCCTGGGAGGTATGATACCCCAAAACACACCCACAGATAGATGCTGCTCTACACCAATCCAAGGCTTTGAAATACGTAATGGGGTGTGTGCAAGTGAGGAGAATCAGGATGCAGTCACACTCACAGTAGAGGACTTCACAGGTCCTAAAAATTGGACCGAACCCGATATGCATAAATGAATTAGTACAATATAGAGAACCGTTCCGAATGGACCCGAGGGCAACTAGACCCGTTCCATATAGACCTGGTTATCTCCAGAACCATTCCAATCCAATCTTTCCTGACTGCATCAAACTGGGAAAAGTTAGATAAGCTAGCTAGATAGCTAGGAGGGAGGGAAGCAGTATACAAGTTAGATAAGCTAGCTAGATAGCTAGGAGGGAGGGAAGCAGTAGAAAAGTCATTTGTTTTGGGCTAACTGAGGCTGCATGCACTTTCTCATCCTACAGTTACAAACAACAACAACTCCATTCAGAATATTAAGTAACAGCCTACCTGTTGGCTCTTGGTCATTGAAGCCTGTCCTTCTTCTTTAACTTTGAATTCCATCATTTTAATTCCATCTTCCATTGATTAGATATCTCCTAACTTTTGCCACAAGGAGGCTCTATGACTGTAGCCTATTGCCGCTTTGATGACTTCTGATTGGCCAACAACAACAACATGCTACATGCGCCACTCTAATGAAAAGTAAAGAGCAGTAGCATAAATTATATAATTTGTCTCTCTCTCTACTGCAGCAGTCACGTTTGGATCTATATGGGTCCTTCTGGACAAGTCAGATCTAGGCCGCTCTAGACTGTGTTGTGTAGATCGAGGCCGCTCTAGACTGTGCTGTGTAGATCTAGGCCGCTCTAAACAGTGCTGTGTAGATCTAGGCCGCTCTAGACTGTGCTGTGTAGATCTAGGCCGCTCTAGATTGTGCTGTGTAGATCTAGGCCGCTCTAGACTGTGTTGTGTAGATCTAGGCCGCTCTAGACTGTGCTGTGTAGATCTAGGCCGCTCTAGACTGTGCTGTGTAGATCTAGGCCGCTCTAGACTGTGCTGTGTAGATCTAGGCCGCTCTAGACTGTGCTGTGTAGATCTAGGCCGCTCTAGACTGTGCTGTGTAGATCTAGGCCGCTCTAGACTGTGCTGTGTAGATCTAGGCCGCTCTAGACTGTGCTGTGTAGATCTAGGCCGCTCTAGACTGTGCTGTGTAGATCTATAGACTGTGCTGTGTAGATCTAGGCCGCTCTAGACTGTGCTGTGTAGATCTAGGCCGCTCTAGATTGTGCTGTGTAGATCGCTCTAGACTGTGCTGTGTAGATCTAGGCCGCTCTAGACTGTGCTGTGTAGATCTAGGCCGCTCTAGACTGTGCTGTGTAGATCTAGGCCGCTCTAGACTAGAGGCCGCTCTTGTGCTGTGTAGATCTAGGCCGCTCTAGACTGTGCTGTGTAGATCTAGGCCGCTCTAGACTGTGCTGTGTAGATCTAGGCCGCTCTAGACTGTGCTGTGTAGATCTAGGCCGCTCTAGACTGTGCTGTGTAGATCTAGGCCGCTCTAGACTGTGCTGTGTAGATCTGCTCTAGACTGTGCTAGATCTAGGCCGCTCTAGACTGTGCTGTGTAGATCTAGGCCGCTCTAGACTGTGCTGTGTAGATCTAGGCCGCTCTAGACTGTGCTGTGTAGATCTAGGCCGCTCTAGACTGTGCTGTGTAGATCTGTAGCTGTGCTGTGTAGATCTAGGCCGCTCTAGACTAGACTGTGCTGTGTAGATCTAGGCCGCTCTAGACTGTGCTGTGTAGATCTACTGTGCTGTGTAGATCTAGGCCGCTCTAGACTGTGCTGTGTAGATCTAGGCCGCTCTAGACTGTGCTGTGTAGATCTAGGCCGCTCTAGACTGTGCTGTGTAGATCTAGGCCGCTCTAGACTGTGCTGTGTAGATCTAGGCCGCTCTAGACTGTGCTGTGTAGATCTAGGCCGCTCTAGACTGTGCTGTGTAGATCTAGGGCTCTAGACTGTAGATCTAGGCCGCTCTAGCTAGATCTAGGCCGCTCTAGACTGTGCTGTGTAGATCTAGGCCGCTCTAGACTGTGCTGTGTAGATCTAGGCCGCTCTAGACTGTGCTGTGTAGATCTAGGCCGCTCTAGACTGTGCTGTGTAGATCTAGGCCGCTCTAGACTGTGCTGTGTAGATCTAGGCCGCTCTAGACTGTGCTGTGTAGATCTAGGCCGCTCTAGACTGTGCTGTGCTGTGTAGACTGTGCTGTGTAGATCTAGGCCGCTCTAGACTGTGCTGTGTAGATCTAGGCCGCTCTAGACTGTGCTGTGTAGATCTAGGCCGCTCTAGACTGTGCTGTGTAGATGTCTGTGCTGCTCTAGACTGTGCTGTGTAGATCTAGGCCGCTCTAGACTGTGCTGTGTAGATCTAGGCCGCTCTAGACTGTGCTGTGTAGATCTAGGCCGCTCTAGACTGTGCTGTGTAGATCTAGGCCGCTCTAGACTGTGCTGTGTAGATCTAGGCTCTAGACTGTGCTGTAGATCTAGACTGTGCTGTGTAGATCTAGGCCGCTCTAGACCTGTGTAGATCTCTAGACTGTGCTGTGTAGATCTAGGCCGCTCTAGACTGTGCTGTAGATCTAGATCTAGACTGTGCTGTGTAGATCTAGGCCGCTCTAGACTGTGCTGTGTAGATCTAGGCCGCTCTAGATTGTGCTGTGTAGATCTAGGCCGCTCTAGACTGTGCTGTGTAGATCTAGGCCGCTCTAGACTGTGCTGTGTAGATCTAGGCCGCTCTAGACTGTGCTGTGTAGATCTAGGCCGCTCTAGACTGTGCTGTGTAGATCTAGGCCGCTCTAGACTGTGCTGTGTAGATCTAGGCCGCTCTAGACTGTGTTGTGTAGATCTAGGCCGCTCTAGACTGTGCTGTGTAGATCTAGGCCGCTCTAGACTGTGCTGTGTAGATCTAGGCCGCTCTAGACTGTGCTGTGTAGATCTAGGCCGCTCTAGACTGTGCTGTGTAGATCTAGGCCGCTCTAGACTGTGTTGTGTAGATCTAGGCCGCTCTAGACTGTGCTGTGTAGATCTAGGCCGCTCTAGACTGTGTTGTGTAGATCTAGGCCACTCCGTAGGAGTGGGAACTATAGAACACTGAGGTTACTGAATAAAGTAGCGCTGTATGAAGCTGATTTATATTCCTCTCTAGGTTATCGATCGCTCCGCAAACATAAGGTTCTGAATGTATGAGTGGGAACATCCAGTACACACACACACACACACACACACACACACACACACACACACACACACACACACACACACACACACACACACACACACTAGAGTATATTAGAGAACAGACAGGAAACTTTGAGATGAGCATGAGGTGGTAAATAGGGGATAATGGTATCGGCTGTATGCAGACGACATGTCTTCTATTTGCCATTGTAACAACTATTGACCAAGATGTTAGGGCTGCAATCAGATGTTTGTTACATTACAGAAAGCCCTTGTTGATTTAAAACTTGTACTTAACACGAGAAAAACTAAATATATGTTGTTAATCAAATTGGCAGAAAAATGTCTGATGGCTACATATTCACTCATTGGATGGTTGTCTCATTGGATGGTTCTCTCATTGGATGGTTCTCTCATTGGATGGTTGTCTCATTGGATGGTCCTCTCATTGGATGGTTGTCTCATTGGATGGTTCTCTCATTGGATGGTTCTCTCATTGGATGGTTGTCTCATTGGATGGTCCTCTCATTGGATGGTTCTCTCATTGGATGGTTGTCTCATTGGATGGTTCTCTCATTGGATGGTTCTCTCATTGGATGGTTGTCTCATTGGATGGTTCTCTCATTGGATGGTTGTCTCATTGGATGGTTGTCTCATTTGGTTCTCTCATGGTTCTCTCATTGGATGGGTCTCATTGATGGTTCTCTGTCTCATTGGATGGTTCTCTCATTGGATGGTTGTCTCATTGGATGGTTGTCTCATTGGATGGTTCTCTCATTGGATGGTCCTCTCATTGGATGGTTCTCTCATTAGATGGTTCTCTCATTGGATGGTTGTCTCATTGGATGGTTCTCTCATTGGATGGTTCTCTCATTGGATGGTTGGTGGATGGTCTCATTGGATGGTTCTCATTGGATGGTTGTCATTGGATGGTTCTCTCATTTGTTTCATTGGATGGTTGTCTCATTGGATGGTTTCTCATTGGATGGTTGTCTCATTGGTTCTCTCATTGGTGGTTCTCTCATTGGATGGTTGTCTCATTGGATGGTTGTCTCATTGGATGGTTGGATGGTTCTCTCATTGGATGGTTGTTTCATTGGATGGTTGTCTCATTGGATGGTTCTCTCATTGGATGGTTCTCTCATTGGATGGTTCTCTCATTGGATGGTTGTTCTCATTGGATGGTTGTCTCATTGGATGGTTCTCTCATTGGATGGTTCTCTCATTGGATGGTTCTCTCATTGGATGGTTCTCTCATTGGATGGTTGTCTCATTGGATGGTTCTCTCATTGGATGGTTGTCTCATTGGATGGTTGTCTCATTGGATGGTTCTCTCATTGGATGGTTGTCTCATTGGATGGTTGTCTCATTGGATGGTTCTCTCATTGGATGGTTGTCTCATTGGATGGTTCTCTCATTGGATGGTTGTCTCATTGGATGGTTCTCTCATTGGATGGTTGTCTCATTGGATGGTTGTCTCATTGGATGGTTGTCTCATTGGATGGTTGTCTCATTGGATGGTTGTCTCATTGGATGGTTCTCTCATTGGATGGTTGTCTCATTGGATGGTTGTCTCATTGGATGGTTCTCTCTTTGGATGGTTCTCTCATTGAGCGGGTTCCCACCTGTAAATATCTGTCCGTTTGATTTGATAAAGATCTAGTGCTTAAAAAACATACCAATGAGCAAGTTCAAAGCTAAGATTTAAAGTAGATTTTTTACAATAGATCATGTCTCTTCATAAACAGCAGGAAGCAGATTGTACAGTCGTGGCCAAAAGTTGAGAATGACACAAATATTAATTTTCACAAAGTCTGCTGCTTCAGTTTGTATGATGGCTAATTTGCATATACTCCAGAATGTTATGAAGAGTGATCAGATGAATTGCAATTAATTGCATAGTCCCTCTTTGCCCCCCCAAAAATTCCACTGCATTTCAGCCCTGCCACAAAAGGACCAGCTGACATCATGTCAGTGATTCTCTCGTTAACACAGGTGTGAGTGTTGACGAGGACAAGGCTGGAGATCACTCTGTCATGCTGATTGAATTCGAATAACAGACTGGAAGCCTCAAAAGGAGGCTGGTGCTTGGAATTCTTTATTTCACCTAAGGTGGCAAAACAGGCTGCCTAAGTATGATTCCCAATCAGAGACAACGATAGACAGCTGTCCCTGATTGAGAACCATACCCGGCCAAACATAGAAACACAAAACATAGAAATAAAGAACATAGAATGCCCACCCAAATCACACCCTGACCAAACCAAATAGAGACATAAAAAGTCTCTCTAAGGTCAGGGCGTGACCGATAGGGCAGTTTAAAACTCTGTTGTTAAATAAGTAATGTATTTTTTGCTGTCTTGATGTAATTGTTGTCCTCAGGGTGACCATTTTAAATGAGACAATGGTCTCAATTAGGTTCCTCTGAATAAATAAAAGTTAATAAATAAAGTGAAATAAAATAAAGGGAAAAGGGGGTGATGGGGAGAGGTGATGGGAGATGGGGAGAGGGAAGAGGGGGTGAGGGTAGACGGGGAGAGAGGAGAGGTGATGGGAGATGGGGAGAGGGAAGAGGGGGTGAGGGTAGACGGGGAGAGGGGAGAGGTGATGGGAGATGGGGAGAGGGGAGAGGTGATGGGAGATGGGAAGAGGGGAGAGGTGATGGGAGATGGGGAGAAGTGATGGGAGATGGGAGAGGGAAGAGGGGGAGAGGGGAGAGGTGATGGGAGATGGGGAGAGGGGAGAGGGACGAGGGGGAGAGGGACGAGGGGAGAGGGGAGAAGGGGAGAGGGGAGAGGTGATGGGAGATGGGGAGAGGGGAGAGGTGATGGGAGATGGGGGAGGGGAGAGGGAAGAGGGGGAGAGGGGAGACGGGGAGAGGGGAGAGGTGATGGGAGATGGGGAGAGGGGAGAGGTGATGGGAGATGGGGAGAGGGGAGAGGTGATGGGAGATGGGGAGAGGTGAGAGGGGAGAGGGGAGGGGAGAGGTGATGGGAGATGGGGAGAGGTGAGAGGGGGAGATGGTGAGAGGGGAGAGGTGATGGGAGATGGGGAGAGGTGATGGGAGATGGGGAGAGGTGATGGGAGATGGGGAGAGGTGAGAGGGGGAGATGGTGAGAGGGGGAGAGGGGATGGGAGATGGGGAGAGGGGAGAGGTGATGGGAGATGGGGAGAGGGGAGAGGTGATGGGAGATGGGGAGAGGGGAGAGGTGCTGGGAGATGGGGAGAGGGGAGAGGTGATGGGAGATGGGAAGTGGGGAGAGGTGATGAGAGATGGGGAGAGGGGAGACGGGGAGAGGGGAGAGGTGATGGGAGATGGGGAGAGGGGAGAGGTGATGGGAGATGGGGAGAGGGGAGAGGTGATGGGAGATGGGAAGAGGGGAGAGGTGATGGGAGATGGGGAGAAGTGATGGGAGATGGGGAGAGGGGAGAGGGAAGAGGGGGTGAGGGTAGACGGGGAGAGGGGAGAGGTGATGGGAGATGGGGAGAGGGGAGAGGTGATGGGAGATGGGAAGAGGGGAGAGGTGATGGGAGATTGGGAGATGGGAGAGGGACGAGGGGGAGAGGGGAGACGGGGAGAGGGGAGAGGTGATGGGAGATGGGGAGAGGGGAGAGGGGGAGAGGGGAGAGGGACGAGGGGGAGGGGAGAAGGGGAGAGGGGAGAGGTGATGGGAGATGGGGAGAGGTGATGGGAGATGGGGAGAGGGGAGAGGTGATGGGAGATGGGGAGAGGGGAGAGGTGATGGGAGATGGGGAGAGGTGAGAGGGGGAGAGGGGAGAGGGGAGAGGTGATGGGAGATGGGGAGAGGTGAGAGGGGGAGATGGTGAGAGGGGGAGAGGGGAGAGTGGATGGGAGATGGGGAGAGGGGAGAGGTGATGGGAGATGAGGGGAGAGGTGATGGGGAGAAGTGATGGGAGATGGGGAGATGGGAGAGGGAAGAGGGGAGAGGGGAGACAGGGAGAGGGGAGAGGTGATGGGAGATGGGGAGAGCGGAGAGGTGATGGGAGATGGGGAGAGGGGAGAGGGACGAGGGGGGAGGGGAGAAGGGGAGAGGGGAGAGGTGATGGGAGATGGGGAGAGGTGATGGGAGATGGGGAGAGGTGATGGGAGATGGGGAGAGGGGAGAGGTGATGGGAGATGGGGAGAGGTGAGAGGGGGAGGGGAGAGGGGAGAGGTGATGGGAGATGGGGAGAGGTGAGAGGGGGAGATGGTGAGAGGGGGAGAGGGGAGAGTGGATGGGAGATGGGGAGAGGTGATGGGAGATGAGGGGAGAGGTGATGGGGAGAAGTGATGGGAGATGGGGAGATGGGAGAGGGAAGAGGGGGAGAGGGGAGACAGGGAGAGGGGAGAGGTGATGGGAGATGGGGAGAGGGGAGAGGTGATGGGAGATGGGGAGAGGGGAGAGGTGATGGGAGATGGGGAGAGGGGAGAGGTGATGGGAGATGGGGAGAGGTGATGGGAGATGGGAAGAGGGGAGAAGGGAGAGGTGATGGGAGATGGGGAGAGGGGAGACGGGGAGAGGGGGAGAGGGGAGAGGGAAGAGGTGATGGGAGATGGGAAGTGGGGAGAGGTGATGGGAGATGGGAAGTGGGGAGAGGTGATGGGAGGTGGGGAGAAGTGATGGGAGATGGGGAGATGGGAGAGGGGAGAGGGAAGAGGGGGAGAGCGGAGACGGGGAGAGGGGACAGGTGATGGGAGATGGGGAGAGGGGACAGGTGATGGGAGATGGGGAGAGGGGACAGGTGATGGGAGATGGGGAGAGGGGAGAGGTGATGGGAGATGGGGAGAGGTGATGGGAGATGGGAAGAGGGGAGAGGGGAGAGGTGATGGGAGATGGGGAGAGGGGAGACGGGGGAGAGGGGGAGAGGGGAGACGGGGAGAGGGAATAGGTGATGGGTGATGGGAGATGGGGAGAGGTGATGGGAGATGGGGAGAGGGAAGAGGGGGAGAGGGGAGAGGTGATGGGAGATGGGAGATGTGGAGAGGTGATGGGAGATGGGGAGAGGGAAGAGGTGAAGGGAGATGAGGAGAGGGGAGAGAGAAGAGGGGGAGAGTGGAGAGGGGAGATGGGCAGAGGTGATGGGTGATGGGAGATGGGGAGAGGTGATGGGAGATGGGGAGAGAGGAGAGGTGATGGGAGATGGGGAGAGGTGATGGGAGATAGGGAGAGGGGAGAGGTGATAAGGGGAGAGGTGATGGGAGATGGGAGATGGGGAGAGGTGATGGGAGATGGGGAGATGGGGAGAGGTGATGGGAGATGGGGAGAGGTGATAAGGGGAGAGGTGATGGGAGATGTGATAAGGGGAGAGGTGATGGGAGATGGGGAGAGGTGATAAGGGGAGAGGTGATGGGTGATGGGAGATGGGAGATGGGGAGAGGTGATGGGAGATGGGGAGAGGGGAGAGGTGATAAGGGGAGAGGTGATGGGAGATGTGATGGGAGATGGGGAGAGGGGAGAGGTGATGGGAGATGGGGAGAGGGGAGAGGTGATGGGAGATGGGGAGAGGGGAGAGGTGATGGGAGATGGGAAGTGGGGAGAGGGGAGAGGTGATGGGAGATGGGGAGAGGGAAGAGGGGGTGAGGGTAGACGGGGAGAGGGGAGAGGTGATGGGAGATGGGGAGAGGTGATGGGAGATGGGAAGAGGGGAGAGGTGATGGGAGATTGAGAGGGGAGAGGGGAGACGGGGAGAGGTGATGGGAGATGGGGAGAGGGGAGAGGGAATAGGGGAGAAGGGGAGAGGTGATGGGAGATGGGGAGAGGGGAGAGGGGAGACGGGGAGAGGGGAGAGGTGATGGGAGATGGGGAGAGGGGAGAGGTGATGGGAGATGGGGAGAGGTGATGGGAGATCGGGAGAGGTGAGAGGGGGAGAGGGGAGAGGTGATGGGAGATGGGAAGAGGGGAGAGGTGATGGGAGATGGGGAGAAGTGATGGGAGATGGGGAGAGGGGAGAGGGAAGAGGGGGTGAGGGTAGACGGGGAGAGGGGAGAGGTGATGGGAGATGGGGAGAGGGGAGAGGTGATGGGAGATGGGAAGAGGGGAGAGGTGATGGGAGATTGGGAGATGGGAGAGGGACGAGGGGGAGAGTGGAGACGGGGAGAGGGGAGAGGTGATGGGAGATGGGGAGAGGGGAGAGGGACGAGGGGGGAGGGGAGAAGGGGAGAGGGGAGTGGTGATGGGAGATGGGGAGAGGGGAGAGGTGATGGGAGATGGGGAGAGGGGAGAGGTGATGGGAGATGGGGAGAGGTGAGAGGGGGAGATGGTGAGAGGGGGAGAGGGGAGAGGGATGGGAGATGGGGAGAGGGGAGAGGTGATGGGAGATGAGGGGAGAGGTGATGGGAGATGGGGAGAGGGGAGAGGTGATGGGAGATGGGAAGGGGGGAGAGGTGATGGGAGGTGGGGAGAAGTGATGGGAGATGGGGAGAGGGGAGAGGTGATGGGAGATGGGGAGAGGGGAGAGGTGATATGGGGAGAGGGGAGAGGTGATGGGAGATGGGGAGAGGGGAGAGGTGATAAGGGGAGAGGTGATGGGAGATGGGGAGAGGTGATGGGAGATGGGGAGAGGTGATAAGGGGAGAGGTGATGGGAGATGTGATAAGGGGAGAGGTGATGGGAGATGGGGAGAGGGGAGAGGTGATGGGAGATGGGGAGATGGGGAGAGGTGATAAGGGGAGAGGTGATGGGAGAGGTGATAAGGGGAGAGGTGATGGGTGATGGGAGATGGGAGATTGGGAGAGGTGATGGGAGATGGGGAGAGGGGAGAGGTGATAAGGGGAGAGGAGATGGGGAGAGGGGAGAGGTGATGGGAGATGGGGAGAGGGGAGAGGTGATGGGAGATGGGGAGAGGGGAGAGGTGATGGGAGATGGGAAGAGGGGAGAGGTGATGGGAGATGGGGAGAGGGGAGAGGTGATGGGAGATGGGGAGAGGGGAGAGGTGATAAGGGGAGAGGTGATGGGAGATGGGGAGAGGGGAGAGGTGATGGGAGATGGGGAGAGGGGAGAGGTGATAAGGGGAGAGGTGATGGGAGATGGGGAGAGGGGAGAGGTGATAAGGGGAGAGGTGATGGGAGATGTGATAAGGGGAGAGGTGATGGGAGATGGGGAGAGGGGAGAGGTGATAAGGGGAGAGGTGATGGGAGATGGGGAGAGGGGAGAGGTGATGGGAGATGGGGAGAGGGGAGAGGTGATAAGGGGAGAGGTGATGGGAGATGGGGAGAGGGGAGAGGTGATAAGGGGAGAGGTGATGGGAGATGTGATAAGGGGAGAGGTGATGGGAGATGGCGAGAGGGGAGAGGTGATAAGGGGAGAGGTGATGGGAGATGGGGAGAGGGGAGAGGTGATGGGAGATGGGGAGAGGTGATGGGAGATGGGGAGAGGTGATAAGGGGAGAGGTGATGGGAGATGTGATAAGGGGAGAGGTGATGGGAGATGGGGAGAGAGGAGAGGTGATGGGAGATGGGGAGATGGGGAGAGGTGATAAGGGGAGAGGTGATCGGAGATGTGATAAGGGGAGAGGTGATGGGAGATGGGGAGAGGGGAGAGGTGATAAGGGGAGAGGTGATGGGAGATGGGGAGAGGGGAGAGGTGATGGGAGATGGGGAGAGGTGATGGGAGATGGGGAGAGGGGAGAGGTGATAAGGGGAGAGGTGATGGGAGATGTGATAAGGGAAGAGGTGATGGGAGATGGGGAGAGGGGAGAGGTGATAAGGGGAGAGGAGATGGGGAGAGGGGAGAGGTGATGGGAGATGGGGAGAGGGGAGAGGTGATGGGAGATGGGGAGAGGGGAGAGGTGATGGGAGATGTGATAAGGGGAGAGGTGATGGGAGATGGGGAGAGGGGAGAGGTGATAAGGGGAGAGGTGATGGGAGATGGGAAGAGGGGAGAGGTGATGGGAGATGGGGAGAGGTGATGGGAGATGGGGAGAGGTGATAAGGGGAGAGGTGATGGGAGATGTGATAAGGGGAGAGGTGATGGGAGATGGGGAGAGAGGAGAGGTGATGGGAGATGGGGAGATGGGGAGAGGTGATAAGGGGAGAGGTGATGGGAGATGTGATAAGGGGAGAGGTGATGGGAGATGGGGAGAGGGGAGAGGTGATAAGGGGAGAGGTGATGGGTGATGGGAGATGGGAGATGGGGAGAGGTGATGGGAGATGGGGAGAGGGGAGAGGTGATAAGGGGAGAGGTGATGGGAAATGGGGAGAGGGGAGAGGTGATGGGAGATGGGAGATGGGGAGAGGGGAGAGGTGATGGGAGATGGGGAGAGGGGAGAGGTGATGGGAGATGGGAAGAGGGGAGAGGTGATGGGAGATGGGGAGAGGGGAGAGGTGATGGGAGATGGGGAGAGGGGAGAGGTGATGGGAGATGGGGAGAGGGGAGAGGTGATGGGAGACGGGGAGAGGGGAGAGGTGATGGAAGTGGGGAGAGGTGATGGGAGATGGGGAGAGGTGAGAGGGGGAGAGGGGAGAGGGGAGAGGTGATGGGAGATGGGGAGAGGTGATGGGAGATGGGGAGAAGTGATAAGGGGAGAGGTGATGGGAGATAGGGAGAGGGGAGAGGTGATGGGAGAAGGGGAGAGGTGATGGGAGATGGGGAGAAGTGATAAGGGGAGAGGTGATGGGAGATAGGGAGAGGGGAGAGGTGATGGGAGATGTGATAAGGGGAGAGGTGATGGGAGATGGGGAGAGGTGATAAGGGGAGAGGTGATGGGAGATGGGGAGAGGGAGAGGGGAGAGGGAAGAGGTGATGGGAGATGGGGAGAGGGAAGAGGGGATGGGAGATGGGGAGAGGTGATGGGAGATGGGGAGAAGGGAGAGGTGATGGGAGATGGGAAGAGGGGAGAGGTGATGGGAGATGGGGAGAGGGGAGAGGTGATGGGAGAGGGGAGAGGTGATAAGGGGAGAGGTGATGGGAGATGGGGAGAGGGGAGAGGTGATGGGAGATGGGGAGAGGGGAGAGGTGATAAGGGTAGAGGTGATGGGAGATGTGATAAGGGGAGAGGTGATGGGAGATGGGGAGAGGGGAGAGGTGATAAGGGGAGAGGTGATGGGAGATGTGACAAGGGGAGAGGTGATGGGAGATGGGGAGAGGGGAGAGGTGATAAGGGGAGAGGTGATGGGAGATGGGGAGAGGGGAGAGGTGATGGGAGATGGGGAGAGGTGATGGGAGATGGGGAGAGGTGATAAGGGGAGAGGTGATGGGAGATGTGATAAGGGGAGAGGTGATGGGAGATGGGGAGAGGGGAGAGGTGATGGGAGATGGGGAGAGGGGAGAGGTGATAAGGGGAGAGGTGATGGGTGATGGGAGATGGGAGATGGGGAGAGGTGATGGGAGATGGGGAGAGGGGAGAGGTGATAAGGGAGAGGTGATGGGAGATGGGGAGAGGGAGAGGTGATGGGAGATGGGAGATGGGGAGAGGGGAGAGGTGATGGGAGATGGGGAGAGGGGAGAGGTGATGGGAGATGGGAAGAGGGGAGGTGATGGGAGATGGGGAGAGGGGAGAGGTGATGGGAGATGGGGAGAGGTGATGGGAGATGGGGAGAGGGGAGAGGTGATGGGAGACGGGGAGAGGAGAGGTGATGGAAGTGGGGGAGAGGGGAGAGGTGATGGGAGATGGGGAGAGGGAGAGGGGGAGGGGAGAGGGAGAGGTGATGGGAGATGGGGAGAGGTGATGGGAGATGGGGAGAAGTGATAAGGGGAGAGGTGATGGGAGATAGGGAGAGGGGAGAGGTGATGGGAGAAGGGGAGAGGTGATGGGAGATGGGGAGAAGTGATAAGGGGAGAGGTGATGGGAGATAGGGAGAGGGGAGAGGTGATGGGAGAAGGGGAGAGGTGATGGGAGATGGGGAGAAGTGATAAGGGGAGAGGTGATGGGAGATAGGGAGAGGGGAGAGGTGATGGGAGATGTGATAAGGGGAGAAGGAAGAGGTGATGGGAGATGAGGAGAGGTGATGGGAGATGGGGAGATGAGGAGAGGGAAGAGGTGATGGGAGATGGGAGAGGGGGAGAGGGGAGACGGGGAGAGGGAAGAGGTGATGGGTGATTGGGAGATGGGGAGAGGGAAGAGGTGATGGGACATGGGAGACAGGGAGCGGGAAGAGGTAATGGGAGATTGGGAGAGGTGATGGGAGATGGGTGGGGGAGACGGGGAGAGGGAAGAGGTGATGGGTGATGGGAGATGGGGAGAGGGAAGAGGGGGAGAGGGGAGAGGTGATGGGGAGAGGGGAGGAGGGGATAGGGTATAGGAGGAGGGTTGATGGGGGAGAGGGAAGAGGGAGAGGGAGGGAGAAAGAGAGAGAGAGAGATGGGGAAGAGAGAGAGAGAGGGGCAGAGAGGTGGGGAGGGAGAAAGAGGGAGACTGAGTTACAGGAAGAGGGAACTATGAGAGAGTGGGGAAAATAGAAAGGTGTTAGAAAGGAGACGAGGTAGGGGATGAGGAAGAGAGAGAGAGAGAGGGGATGAGGAAGAGAGCGAGAGAGGGGAAGAGGGAGAGGGATAGAGAGGGATAGAGAGAGAGGGATAGAGAGGGAGAGGGAGAGAGAGACAGAGAGAGAGAGAGAGCTGGTTGGAGCTGCTCTGTGTTGACAGTTATATTGGCCTGTTGGGGGAAATTCACTTACTTGAATTGGCACACAGAACTCCAGTGTGTAATTTACTCCATAAGAGCCCAGCAAACTGGGAGCCGGGATGATTCATGGAGAGGAAGTAGAAATATAGCAATTGACTGATTAAAACAAGAGAGAGGGAGAGATCTAATGGTGCTGGTGTGGCTGTGTGTGTGTGTTATAGCTCTACTCTTATTATTAGTGCAGGGAGTTTGCCTAATGCTCAGACCCTCATTTCTTCTGAGAGCCTTAATTAATTAGTCGACAGGTGCCCTACAACCAAAAGCCTTTTAGTAAGAAGAGGAATATTGGTGGAGGAATTGAATTGTTGCTGTGAGCCAAAAGGATAGTGGGGCCATAGAGATGAACGCTATAGAAAACCATGTGTGTGGGCATCATGTGGGCATCATGTGGGCATCGTTTAGTCCGTTGTGACTTTGGGAACGTTTACCATGGTTCCAGCTTTATCTATGAAACTAACGGGTAAGCTATAAGAAAACATCTACATATACAGTCAAATGAGATGAGACATGGACAGTCAAATGACGAGATGAGACATGGACAGTTAAATGAAGAGATGAGACATGGACAGTCAAATGAGATGAGACATGGACAGTCAAATGAAGAGATGAGACATGGACAGTCAAATGAGATGAGCCACACACAGTCAAATGAAGAGATGAGACATGGACAGTCAAATGAAGAGATGAGACATGGACAGTCAAATGAGATGAGACACATACAGTCAAATGAGATGAGACACACACAGTCAAATGAAGAGATGAGACATGGACAATCAAATGAAGAGATGAGACATGGACAGTCAAATGAGATGAGACACATACAGTCAAATGAGATGAGACACACACAGTCAAATGAAGAGATGAGACATGGACAGTCAAATGAAGAGATGAGACACACACAGTCAAATGAAGAGATGAGACACACAGTCAAATGAGATGAGACATGGACAGTCAAATGAAGAGATGAGACATGGACAGTTAAATGAAGAGATGAGACATGTACAGTCACATGAAGAGATGAGACGCACACAGTCAAATGAAGAGATGAGACATGGACAGTCACATGAAGAGATGAGACACATACAGTCAAATGAGATGAGACATGGACAGTCAAATGAAGAGATGAGACATGGACAGTCAAATGAAGAGATGAGACATGTACAGTCAAATGAAGAGATGAGACATGGACAGTCAAATGAAGAGATGAGACACACACAGTCAAATGAAGAGATGAGACATGTACAGTCAAATGAGATGAGACATGGACAGTCAAATGAAGAGATGAGACATGGACAGTCAAATGAAGAGATGAGACATGGACAGTCAAATGAAGAGATGAGACACACACAGTCAAATGAAGAGATGAGACACACACAGTCAAATGAAGAGATGAGACACACACAGTCAAATGAAGAGATGAGACACACACAGTCAAATGAAGAGATGAGACACACACAGTCAAATGAAGAGATGAGACACACACAGTCAAATGAAGAGATGAGACACACACAGTCAAATGAAGAGATGAGACACACACAGTCAAATGAAGAGATGAGACATGTACAGTCAAATGAAGAGATGAGACACACACAGTCAAATGAAGAGATGAGACATGGACAGTCAAATGAGATGAGACATGGACAGTCAAATGAAGAGATGAGACACACACAGTCAAATGAAGAGATGAGACACACACAGTCAAATGAAGAGATGAGACACACACAGTCAAATGAAGAGATGAGACACACACAGTCAAATGAAGAGATGAGACATGTACAGTCAAATGAAGAGATGAGACATGGACAGTTAAATGAAGAGATGAGACATGGACAGTTAAATGAAGAGATGAGATACACACAGTCAAATGAAGAGATGAGACATGGCCAGTCAAATGAAGAGATGAGACATGGACAGTCAAATGAAGAGATGAGACACATACAGTCAAGTGAGATGAGACATGGACAGTCAAATGAAGAGATGAGACACACACAGTCAAATGAAGAGATGTGACACATACAGTCAAATGAGATGAGACATGGACAGTCAAATGAAGAGATGAGACATGTACAGTCACATGAAGAGATGAGACAAACACAGTCAAATGAAGAGATGAGACATGGACAGTCAAATGAAGAGATGAGACACATACAGTCAAATGAGATGAGACATGGACAGTCAAATGAAGAGATGAGACATGGACAGTCAAATGAAGAGATGAGACAAACACAGTCAAATGAAGAGATGAGACATGGACAGTCAAATGAAGAGATGAGACACATACAGTCAAATGAGATGAGACATGGACAGTCAAATGAAGAGATGAGACATGGACAGTCAAATGAAGAGATGAGACACACACAGTCAAATGAAGAGATGAGACATGGACAGTCAAATGAAGAGATGAGACACACACAGTCAAATGAAGAGATGAGACATGGACAGTCAAATGAAGAGATGAGACATGGAGAGTCAAATGAAGAGATGAGACATGGTCAGTCAAATGAGATGAGACATGGACAGTCAAATGAAGAGATGAGACACACACAGTCAAATGAAGAGATGTGACACATACAGTCAAATGAGATGAGACATGGACAGTCAAATGAAGAGATGAGACAAACACAGTCAAATGAAGAGATGAGACATGGACAGTCAAATGAAGAGATGAGACATGGACAGTCAAATGAAGAGATGAGACATGGACAGTTAAATGAAGAGATGAGACATGGACAGTCAAATGAAGAGATGAGACATGGACAGTCAAATGAAGAGATGAGACATGGACAGTTAAATGAAGAGATGAGACATGGACAGTTAAATGAAGAGATGAGACACACACAGTCAAATGAAGAGATGAGACATGTACAGTCAAATGAAGAGATGAGACATGTAAATCAAATCAAATCAAATTTTATTTGTCACATACACATGGTTAGCAGATGTTAAATGCGAGTGTAGCGAAATGAAGAGATGAGACATGGACAGTCAAATGAAGAGATGAGACATGGACAGTCACATGAAGAGATGAGACATGGACAGTTAAATGAAGAGATGAGACATGGACAGTTAAATGAAGAGATGAGACATGTACAGTCAAATGAAGAGATGAGACATGGACAGTTAAATGAAGAGACGAGACACACACACAGTCAAATGAAGAGATGAGACATGGACAGTTAAATGAAGAGATGAGACACACACAGTCAAATGAAGAGATGAGACACACACAGTCAAATGAAGAGATGAGACATGGACAGTTAAATGAAGAGATGAGACATGGACAGTCAAATGAAGAGATGAGACATGGACAGTCACATGAAGAGATGAGACATGGACAGTTAAATGAAGAGATGAGACATGTACAGTCAAATGAAGAGATGAGACACATACTGTCAAATGAAGAGATGAGACATGTACAGTCAAATGAAGAGATGAGACATGGACAGTTAAATGAAGAGATGAGACATGTACAGTCAAATGAAGAGATGAGACATGGACAGTTAAATGAAGAGATGAGACACATACAGTCAAATGAAATGAGACATGGACAGTTAAATGAAGAGATGAGACATGGACAGTTAAATGAAGAGATGAGACATGGACAGTCAAATGAAGAGATGAGACACACAGTCAAATGAAGAGATGAGACATGGACAGTTAAATGAAGAGATGAGACATGGACAGTTAAATGAAGAGATGAGACATGTACAGTCAAATGAAGAGATGAGACACACAGTCAAATGAAGAGATGAGACATGGACAGTTAAATGAAGAGATGAGACACACACAGTCAAATGAAGAGATGAGACATGGACAGTTAAATGAAGAGATGAGACACACACAGTCAAATGAAGAGATGAGACATGGACAGTTAAATGAAGAGATGAGACACACACAGTCAAATGAAGAGATGAGACATGTACAGTCAAATGAAGAGATGAGACATGTACAGTCAAATGAAGAGATGAGACATGGACAGTTAAATGAAGAGATGAGACATGGACAGTCACATGAAGAGATGAGACATGTACAGTCAAATGAAGAGATGAGACATGGACAGTCAAATGAAGAGATGAGACACACACAGTCAAATGAAGAGATGAGACACATACAGTCAAATGAAATGAGACATGGACAGTTAAATGAAGAGATGAGACATGTACAGTTAAATGAAGAGATGAGACATGTACAGTCAAATGAAGAGATGAGACACACAGTCAAATGAAGAGATGAGACATGGACAGTTAAATGAAGAGATGAGACATGGACAGTTAAATGAAGAGATGAGACATGTACAGTCAAATGAAGAGATGAGACACACAGTCAAATGAAGAGATGAGACATGGACAGTTAAATGAAGAGATGAGACACACACAGTCAAATGAAGAGATGAGACATGGACAGTTAAATGAAGAGATGAGACACACACAGTCAAATGAAGAGATGAGACATGGACAGTTAAATGAAGAGATGAGACACACACAGTCAAATGAAGAGATGAGACATGTACAGTCAAATGAAGAGATGAGACATGTACAGTCAAATGAAGAGATGAGACATGGACAGTTAAATGAAGAGATGAGACAAGTACAGTCAAATGAAGAGATGAGACATGGACAGTTAAATGAAGAGATGAGACACACACAGTCAAATGAAGAGATGAGACATGGACAGTTAAATGAAGAGATGAGACATGGACAGTTAAATGAAGAGATGAGACACACACAGTCAAATGAAGAGATGAGACATGGACAGTCAAATGAAGAGATGAGACACACACAGTCAAATGAAGAGATGAGACATGTACAGTCACATGAAGAGATGAGACATGGACAGTCACATGAACAGATGAGACATGTACAGTCAAATGAAGAGATGAGACATGGACAGTTAAATGAAGAGATGAGACACACACAGTCAAATGAAGAGATGAGACATGGACAGTCACATGAAGAGATGAGACATGGACAGTCAAATTAAGAGATGAGACACACACAGTCAAATGAAGAGATGAGACATGGACAGTCACATGAAGAGATGAGACATGGACAGTCAAATGAAGAGATGAGACACACAGTAAAATGAAGAGATGAGACATGGACAGTCACATGAAGAGATGAGACATGTACAGTCACATGAAGAGATGAGACATGGACAGTCAAATGAAGAGATGAGACATGGACAGTCAAATGAAGAGATGAGACATGGACAGTCAAATGAGATGAGACACACACAGTCAAATGAAGAGATGAGACATGGACAGTCAAATGAAGAGATGAGACACACACAGTCAAATGAAGAGATGAGACACACACAGTCAAATGAAGAGATGAGACACACACAGTCAAATGAAGAGATGAGACATGTACAGTCAAATTAAGAGATGAGACATGGACAGTCAAATGAAGAGATGAGACACACACAGTCAAATGAAGAGATGAGACATGGACAGTCAAATGAAGAGATGAGACACACACAGTCAAATGAAGAGATGAGACACACACAGTCAAATGAAGAGATGAGACATGGACAGTCAAATGAAGAGATGAGACACACACAGTCAAATGAAGAGATGAGACATGGACAGTCAAATGAAGAGATGAGACATGGACAGTCAAATGAAGAGATGAGACACATACAGTCAAATGAAGAGATGAGACATGTACAGTCAAATGAAGAGATGAGACATGGACAGTCAAATGAAGAGATGAGACATGTACAGTCAAATGAAGAGATGAGACATGGACAGTCAAATGAAGAGATGAGACATGGTCAGTCAAATGAAGAGATGAGACATGGACAGTCAAATGAAGAGATGAGACATGTACAGTCAAATGAAGAGATGAGACATGGACAGTCAAATGAAGAGATGAGACATGGTCAGTCAAATGAAGAGATGAGACATGGACAGTCAAATGAGATGAGACACACACAGTCAAATGAAGAGATGAGACATGGACAGTCAAATGAAGAGATGAGACATGGACAGTCAAATGAAGAGATGAGACACACACAGTCAAATGAAGAGATGAGACACACACAGTCAAATGAAGAGATGAGACACACACAGTCAAATGAAGAGATGAGACATGGACAGTCAAATGAAGAGATGAGACACACACAGTCAAATGAAGAGATGAGACACACACAGTCAAATGAAGAGATGAGACACACACAGTCACATGAAGAGATGAGACATGGACAGTCAAATGAAGAGATGAGACATGGACAGTCAAATGAAGAGATGAGACATGGTCAGTCAAATGAAGAGATGAGACATGGACAGTCAAATGAAGAGATGAGACATGGACAGTCAAATGAAGAGATGAGACATGGACAGTCAAATGAAGAGATGAGACATGTACAGTCAAATGAAGAGATGAGACATGGTCAGTCAAATGAAGAGATGAGACATGGACAGTCAAATGAAGAGATGAGACATGGACAGTCAAATGAAGAGATGAGACATGGACAGTCAAATGAAGAGATGAGACATGGACAGTTAAATGAAGAGATGAGACACACACAGTCAAATGAAGAGATGAGACATGGACAGTTAAATGAAGAGATGAGACATGGACAGTCAAATGAAGAGATGAGACATGGACAGTCAAGTTAAGATCTGGAGACGCTAAACTGCGATAAATCAGCACCAGCCTGGTCGTTCAAATTGCATTGCATGTCTACTGAATTCTGTGTAATTATAAAATATGAAAGAACTGATAATGAACACAGTAGCTTGAATCACCATTGGGTCCAAAATACATCCACTGCACATAACTGACCTTCAATGAATGTAAATAACTTAGCTAGTTATGGAATAGATAGTTAAGGAATAGATAGTTATGGAATAGATAGTTATGGAATAGATAGTTATGGAATTGATAGTTATGGAATAGATAGTTATGGAATTGATAGTTATGGAATAGATAGTTATGGAATAGATAGTTATGGAATTGATAGTTATGGAATAGATAGTTATGGAATAGATAGTTATGGAATAGATAGTTATGGAATAGATAGTTAAGGAATAGATAGTTATGGAATAGATAGTTATGGAATAGATAGTTATGGAATTGATAGTTATGGAATAGATAGTTATGGAATTGATAGTTATGGAATAGATAGTTATGGAATAGATAGTTATGGAATAGATAGTTATGGAATTGATAGTTATGGAATAGATAGTTATGGAATAGATAGTTATGGAATAGATAGTTATGGAATAGATAGTTATGGAATTGATAGTTATGGAATAGATAGTTATGGAATTGATAGTTATGGAATAGATAGTTATGGAATTGATAGTTATGGAATAGATAGTTATGGAATAGATAGTTATGGAATAGATAGTTATGGAATTGATAGTTATGGAATAGATAGTTATGGAATTGATAGTTATGGAATAGATAGTTATGGAATAGATAGTTATGGAATAGATAGTTATGGAATTGATAGTTATGGAATAGATAGTTATGGAATTGATAGTTATGGAATAGATAGTTATGGAATAGATA
This sequence comes from Oncorhynchus keta, assembly GCF_023373465.1. Lineage (NCBI taxonomy): Eukaryota > Metazoa > Chordata > Actinopteri > Salmoniformes > Salmonidae > Oncorhynchus > Oncorhynchus keta. The sequence goes on along the minus strand of NC_068427.1, from coordinate 39,316,316 downwards.
GTTATGGAATAGATAGTTATGGAATTGATAGTTATGGAATAGATAGTTATGGAATTGATAGTTATGGAATAGATAGTTATGGAATAGATAGTTATGGAATTGATAGTTATGGAATAGATAGTTATGGAATAGATAGTTATGGAATAGATAGTTATGGAATAGATAGTTATGGAATAGATAGTTATGGAATAGATAGTTATGGAATTGATAGTTATGGAATAGATAGTTATGGAATTGATAGTTATGGAATAGATAGTTATGGAATAGATAGTTATGGAATTGATAGTTATGGAATAGATAGTTATGGAATTGATAGTTATGGAATAGATAGTTATGGAATAGATAGTTATGGAATTGATAGTTATGGAATAGATAGTTATGGAATTGATAGTTATGGAATAGATAGTTATGGAATTGATAGTTATGGAATAGATAGTTATGGAATTGATAGTTATGGAATAGATAGTTATGGAATAGATAGTTATGAATTGTAAGGTGTGTGTGTTGGTGGCAGGGAAGTCGGTTGCAGGAGAATGAACTTGGTATAAACGGAGTCATTTAATAAGAACTACAAAAACCAAAATATACAACAACAAAAATAAAATGGGTCCAAAACCCGTCGCGCACCAACACATAATAGCACTAACATACAAACAATCTCCGACAAGGACATGAGGGGGAACAGAGGGTTAAATACACAACATGTAATTGATGGGATTGGAACCAGGTGTTATGGAAGACAAAACCAATGGAAAATGAAAAGAGGATCAGCGATGGCTAGAAGGTCGGTGACGTCGACCGCCGAACACCGCCCGAACAAGGAGAGGGACCGACTTCTGCAGAAGTCGTGACAATAGATAGTTATGGAATAGATAGTGATAGTTATGAATAGATAGTTGTGGAAAATAGTGTGAAGCTTTTACATTTATTAGACACTTAGATTTTTTTCGTAATGTCTTTGGATATCCATTCTTCTAGTATTACCCCTAATCTTAAGGATTTCCTTGCCGTTAGATTAGCGACTTTACATCTTTGCATTGTTTGGATCCTATCAGTATACACAACAGGTGATTTAACAGCCACCCAAGTCAGCAGCATTCTATGTAATTAGACCTAACATTGTACTCGCTTAGCCTGTTGTTTATTTTGCCTAAAGTTCTGATCTCCCTCCCCCAGGTCTGATGATCCCAGTATTCTGTGTGGTGGAGCAGGCAGGGCCGGACGGAGGGATGCAGCGTGAGGAGGTGGAAAGGAGCGAGGGCCACAGGGAGGAGCATGCTGAGTTTGTCCTGGTCAGGAAAGACATCCTCTTCAACCAGCTGGTGGAGACGGCCTTGCAGGCCCTGGGGTACTCCCACAGCTCTGCTGCTCAGGCCCAGGGTGAGTACTTTAGCCTCCACTAAACACCATCCATAACCCCAAACACTTGAACTGAGCACTTCTCCACTAAACACCATCCATAACCCCAAACGCTTGAACTGAGCACTTCTCCACTAAACACCATCCATAACCCCAAACACTTGAACTGAGCACTTCTCCACTAAACACCATCCATAACCCCAAACGCTTGAACTGAGCACTTCTCCACTAAACACCATCCATAACCCCAAAAACTTGAACTGAGCACTTCTCCACTAAACACCATCCATAACCCCAAACACTTGAACTGAGCACTTCTCCACTAAACACCATCCATAACCCCAAACGCTTGAACTGAGCACTTCTCCACTAAACACCAGACACAAAGGCCAAAATAATATATGCCATTTAGCAGACACTTTTATTCAAAGTGACGTACAGTCAGGTGTGTATGCACTTTATGTATGGCTGGTCCCGGGAATCGAACCCACTACCCTGGCATTACAAGTACCACGCTCTAACAACTGAGCTACAGAGGACAAAACAAAGCTTTCACCTGGTACTGAGTTTGAGGTTGTGCTAAAACGCTATACAACCTGTTAGAAAAGAGTCAGAGGACAGCACAGCACTAATTCACTGGCCGGGACGCTAGCCAGACTAAACACTTCTGTATGATATTTTGAGCTCTCAGGCTAAGTAAAGAATGTTTGAAAAACACAACTAAAGAGAAACTTGTTAAACAAAGAACAAAGAGTTGGAAAGAAATGAGTCTAGTTCCTCCAAGAGGCCAAAATAATATGTGTGTGACTAAATTTGTCTAAGTATATATGCACATGCTTTAATGTGTGGTGTGTGTGTGTGTGTGAGTGTGTGCATTTGTGCGTTCATGTCTGTGTATGTGTGAGAATGTTTATGAAAGAGGTCTAGGGGAGAAACATAATAGCTGTGTAATTTATTGTTGCACACATGGTTACCATCGCCAAGAGGACACTGCAGTTTACTTGTGTTCACTAAAGTATGTAGAACATTCTATCTGGGGGAGTTGCTTCACGTTGATATATGGTAACAATAGACACAACCAGGCAGCTGACATACAGATGTAGGAGCTTCATTTGATCACTCTTTTGTTGCTGAGAATTTTCCTGCACAGGTTTCAAAAGGCTTCTAGAGTTTGTAATGTCCACTTTAAAATGTCAGACTTGATTTGCCCAAATGAAAAATGTATCAACCCTTACAAATAAAATCCATGAATTATCATCCACATAATCATTTGCATTTCCTGTTGCTGCAGGTTATTTTCCTGCTGTAGCAAACTAGCTCAAATTAAGATCCTACATCTGTACATGGACTTAAACTGAAATAGTGTGTGAATCTGCTTCTTTTGATGTCTCTGTTAGTGGCTACAATGACACAACCTCTATAACTCTTTCCTTATGTTAAAACAGTCTGGATTCTTAGGGGCTATTAACGGAATTAGACAATAACTGTACTGTTACCCCTGTGTGTCAGATCAAAAAATACATGTACGCAGTATTTTTTGCAGTACAATTGCGATGTAAATTGATCACTGTCCATGTGTAAAGTGGAGATGCTCTGATATCAGATATCATATAATGTCAGTTATAGTTTAACCTGACAAATCTCACGTCATGTTGTGAGACGTACGTGAGAGAGCTCACTTCATACAGTACACCAACACAGCGTAACAGATGTGTGTGTAAGACAAATGTGTATATCACAGGCAATCCCTGTTTACTGCCTCAAGGTCAACAACTATTATTACCCTTTGAACAAACTCCTCTCAGTCCCTGTGTGTGTGTGGGTTAACCCACTGTTCCTAGGCCGTCGTTGAAAATAAGAATTTGTTCTTAACTGACTTGCCTAGTTAAATAAAGGTCAAATAAAAATGTTCCTTGCCAGGGAAAATCCTGACTGTAGTTCCCAGCTCTGAATAAGGCCATTAACTAACCAATGACCTTTATTCCCTGTTCAACCTATATTTCTAGTGTATTTATTGTCTGAAAGGAGTGAGGTTATAACGGGAGTCTTTGCCCAAAGCCACAGTTGGTCAGTGGGTGGTACTTTCCATTTGATGACTTTCTTTGAATTGTTTAGAAAATAACTACTGTATGCAAATAGACAGCATTTAGCTATATCCTCCGTTTGATATGAAAATGTACTTCAATGTTATTTTAAACAAGATGACAGTAACGGTCCCAAATTAGTCTTTTGACGTCTTTTTGTTGTCGTAGGTTTAACAACAACAACAATCAATAATCAGACTATTACTGCAAATGACAGTTAGTAATGCTGCTCACATATTCTGTGTTTCCCCGTTGAATCTCTTCAAAAGTCTGCTCTCTCAGCGGTGCTGGAGGCGTCACTACAGACCCGGGTTCCATCCCAGGCTGTGTCACAGTCGACCGGGAGACCCATGAGGCGTCACTACAGACCCGGGTTCATTACATTACATTTACATTTAAGTCATTTAGCAGACGCTCTTATCCAGAGCGACTTACAAATTGGTGCATTCACCTTATGACATCCAGTAGAACAGTCACTTTACAATAGTGCATCTAAATCTTTTAGGGGGGGGGGGGTGAGAAGGATTACTTATCCTATCCTAGGTATTCCTTAAAGAGGTGGGGTTTCAGGTGTCTCCGGAAGGTGGTGATTGACTCCGCTGTCCTGGCGTCGTGAGGGAGTTTGTTCCACCATTGGGGGGCCAGAGCAGCGAACAGTTTTGACTGGGCTGAGCGGGAACTGTACTTCCTCAGTGGTAGGGAGGCGAGCAGGCCAGAGGTGGATGAACGCAGTGCCCTTGTTTGGGCGTAGGGCCTGATCAGAGCCTGGAGGTACTGAGGTGCCGTTCCCCTCACAGCTCCGTAGGCAAGCACCATGGTCTTGTAGCGGATGCGAGCTTCAACTGGAAGCCAGTGGAGAGAGCGGAGGAGCGGGGTGACGTGAGAGAACTTGGGAAGGTTGAACACCAGACGGGCTGCGGCGTTCTGGATGAGTTGTAGGGGTTTAATGGCACAGGCAGGGAGCCCAGCCAACAGCGAGTTGCAGTAATCCAGACGGGAGATGACAAGTGCCTGGATTAGGACCTGCGCCACTTCCTGTGTGAGGCAGGGTAGTACTCTGCGGATGTTGTAGAGCATGAACCTACAGGAACGGGCCACCGCCTTGATGTTAGTTGAGAACGACAGGGTGTTGTCCAGGATCACGCCAAGGTTCTTAGCGCTCTGGGAGGAGGACACAATGGAGTTGTCAACCGTGATGGCGAGATCATGGAACGGGCAGTCCTTCCCCGGGAGGAAGAGCAGCTCCGTCTTGCCGAGGTTCAGCTTGAGGTGGTGATCCGTCATCCACACTGATATGTTTGCTAGACATGCAGAGATGCGATTCGCCACCTGGTCATCAGAAGGGGGAAAGGAGAAGATTAATTGTGTGTCGTCTGCATAGCAATGATAGGAGAGACCATGTGAGGTTATGACAGAGCCAAGTGACTTGGTGTATAGCGAGAATAGGAGAGGGCCTAGAACAGAGCCCTGGGGGACACCAGTGGTGAGAGCGCGTGGTGAGGAGACAGATTCTCGCCACGCCACCTGGTAGGAGCGACCTGTCAGGTAGGACGCAATCCAAGCGTGGGCCGCGCCGGAGATGCCCAACTCGGAGATGGGTTCCATCCCAGGCTGTGTCACAGTCGACCGGGAGACCCATGAGGCGTCACTACAGACCCGGGTTCCATCCCAGGCTGTGTCACAGTCGACCGGGAGACCCATGAGGCGTCACTACAGACCCGGGTTCCATCCCAGGCTGTGTCACAGTCGACCGGGAGACCCATGAGGCGTCACTACAGACCCGGGTTCCATCCCAGGCTGTGTCACAGTCGACCGGGAGACCCATGAGGCGTCACTACAGACCCGGGTTCCATCCCAGGCTGTGTCACAGTCGACCGGGAGACCCATGAGGCGTCACTACAGACCCGGGTTCCATCCCAGGCTGTGTCACAGTCGACCGGGAGACCCATGAGGCGTCACTACAGACCCGGGTTCCATCCCAGGCTGTGTCACAGTCGACCGGGAGACCCATGAGGCGTCACTACAGACCCGGGTTCCATCCCAGGCTGTGTCACAGTCGACCGGGAGACCCATGAGGCGTCACTACAGACCCGGGTTCCATCCCAGGCTGTGTCACAGTCGACCGGGAGACCCATGAGGCGTCACTACAGACCCGGGTTCCATCCCAGGCTGTGTCACAGTCGACCGGGAGACCCATGAGGCGTCACTACAGACCCGGGTTCCATCCCAGGCTGTGTCACAGTCGACCGGGAGACCCATGAGGCGTCACTACAGACCCGGGTTCCATCCCAGGCGGTGTCACAGTCGACCGGGAGACCCATGAGGCGTCACTACAGACCCGGGTTCCATCCCAGGCTGTGTCACAGTCGACCGGGAGACCCATGAGGCGTCACTACAGACCCGGGTTCCATCCCAGGCTGTGTCACAGTCGACCGGGAGACCCATGAGGCGTCACTACAGACCCGGGTTCCATCCCAGGCTGTGTCACAGTCGACCGGGAGACCCATGAGGCGTCACTACAGACCCGGGTTCCATCCCAGGCGGTGTCACAGTCGACCGGGAGACCCATGAGGCGTCACTACAGACCCGGGTTCCATCCCAGGCTGTGTCACAGTCGACCGGGAGACCCATGAGGCGTCACTACAGACCCGGGTTCCATCCCAGGCTGTGTCACAGTCGACCGGGAGACCCATGAGGCGTCACTACAGACCCGGGTTCCATCCCAGGCTGTGTCACAGTCGACCGGGAGACCCATGAGGCGTCACTACAGACCCGGGTTCCATCCCAGGCTGTGTCACAGTCGACCGGGAGACCCATGAGGCGTCACTACAGACCCGGGTTCCATCCCAGGCTGTGTCACAGTCGACCGGGAGACCCATGAGGCGTCACTACAGACCCGGGTTCCATCCCAGGCTGTGTCACAGTCGACCGGGAGACCCATGAGGCGTCACTACAGACCCGGGTTCCATCCCAGGCTGTGTCACAGTCGACCGGGAGACCCATGAGGCGTCACTACAGACCCGGGTTCCATCCCAGGCTGTGTCACAGTCGACCGGGAGACCCATGAGGCGTCACTACAGACCCGGGTTCCATCCCAGGCTGTGTCACAGTCGACCGGGAGACCCATGAGGCGTCACTACAGACCCGGGTTCCATCCCAGGCTGTGTCACAGTCGACCGGGAGACCCATGAGGCGTCACTACAGACCCGGGTTCCATCCCAGGCTGTGTCACAGTCGACCGGGAGACCCATGAGGCGTCACTACAGACCCGGGTTCCATCCCAGGCTGTGTCACAGTCGACCGGGAGACCCATGAGGCGTCACTACAGACCCGGGTTCCATCCCAGGCGGTGTCACAGTCGACCGGGAGACCCATGAGGCGTCACTACAGACCCGGGTTCCATCCCAGGCTGTGTCACAGTCGACCGGGAGACCCATGAGGCGTCACTACAGACCCGGGTTCCATCCCAGGCTGTGTCACAGTCGACCGGGAGACCCATGAGGCGTCACTACAGACCCGGGTTCCATCCCAGGCTGTGTCACAGTCGACCGGGAGACCCATGAGGCGTCACTACAGACCCGGGTTCCATCCCAGGCTGTGTCACAGTCGACCGGGAGACCCATGAGGCGTCACTACAGACCCGGGTTCCATCCCAGGCTGTGTCACAGTCGACCGGGAGACCCATGAGGCGTCACTACAGACCCGGGTTCCATCCCAGGCTGTGTCACAGTCGACCGGGAGACCCATGAGGCGTCACTACAGACCCGGGTTCCATCCCAGGCTGTGTCACAGTCGACCGGGAGACCCATGAGGCGTCACTACAGACTCGGGTTCCATCCCAGGCTGTGTCACAGTCGACCGGGAGACCCATGAGGCGTCGTACTATAGGCCCAGCATTGTCCGGGTTAGGGGAGGGTTTGGCCGGCCGGGATGTCCTTGTCTCATCGTGCTCTAGCGACTCTTTGTGGTGGCCAGGCGCCTGCAAGCTGACTTCAGTCGCCAGTCATTCGGTGTTTCCTCCGACACATTGGTGCGGCTGGCTTCCCGGTTAAGCGAGCAGTGTGTCAATAAGCAGTGCGGCTTGGCAGGGTTGTGTTTCGGAGGACGAATGGCTCTCGACCTTCGCCTCTCCCAAGTCCATGAGGGAGTTGCAGTGATGAGACAAGACTGTAACTACCAATTGGATATTCTGAAAAAAGGGGTAAACATTTTTTTTTAAAGTATAATATTTACTGCTTGAAAAGTAAAACATTTGCCATGGTATGCAAATTAATGTCATTACTAGCTAGTAGTTGTAGCCTAGATGTGTGTGCCAAGTATCAGTGGAGGCCTCTCTCTCATCAGTCCCTCTAAAACAGCAGGCCACAGTGGTCCCCTGTCAACATCAATACACTCCTATTAACCTCCAGGCTGTTCAAAGCCAGACTAAACCAGACATCACAACAGCAGCAAACAAACTGCGAGAGGAGCAGCAGCAGTAACACAACACCCCAGTCACACAGTTTAACCCTCAGTCAGTCTGAGTTATAATATACACACACACACACACACACACACACACACACACACACACACACACACACACACACACACACACACACACACACACACACACACACACACACACACACACACACACACACACATATACACATACACATACACACACACACACACACACACCTACAGACACACACCCACACATACAGACACACCCACAATTACAGACACACACCCACACATAGACACACACCCACACCTACAGACACACACCCACACATACGGACACACCCACACCTACAGACACACACCCACACACACAAAAGACAAACAGTTGTGCACACGCATAGACAGTACACACACACTCACACACTCATAGAGTTGCACGCACTGACACATAAAATTAGACACGAAAAGCAACACACTCACACACTGACACACAACACCCCTCCCCATTCTCTCCTCCTCCTCAAATGAAAACTTTTTTTGTATTTTTTTTTTAAATAAGTGTTTATGTTAAAGGAATCATTTCTGTCTTAAATTATAAAAAATATCCTCTGTGGTCACCGACCAAAATTACACAGAGTCCGGGCTATTTTCTCCCTGTTTGAATTGTGTCCTGCATACTTGTGTCCCAGTGGTGTATTTAAAGTCTCTTTAATTAGACCCAGCTAGTAATTAACTGGTGCATATTGTTTATTTCAATTATAAGGGTCTGAAGGCTTTTATACAATGGAAGGGACAGACCTGTACTTTAAAGGGATACTTGGGGATTTTGGCAGTGAGGCCCTTTATCTACTTCCCCACAGTCAGATGAACTAGTGGACACCATCTTTAGGACTGGAAGTCTATGGGTATCTTCTAGCATAGGCACCCATTAACTTTCAGTCATAAAAATGGCGTCCACAAGTTCATCTGACTCATTGCCAAAATCCGGAAGTATCCCCTTTAAGGCATAAGGCATTTTATGGTGGCCGGCCATCCATATTGTAGGCCTCAGAAAGGAGAGGAAGAGAGGAGAGTTTGCATCGTTGCCCTGCTGCCACGTTATAGGGTCAGAGAGATATACAGGACAAACATTTATTTTATTTTAGGGGATGTCCAACTGACTGGGCTGTGAATAGGCTGTGAATAGGCTGTGAATAGGAGTGAATAGGCTGTGAACAGGAGTGAATAGGCTGTGAATAGGTGTGAATAGGCTGGGAATAGGCTGTGAATAGGAGTGAATAGGCTGTGAATAGGCTGTGAATAGGCTGTGAATAGGCTGTGAATAGGCTGTGAATAGGAGTGAATAGGCTGTGAATAGGATGTGAATAGGAGTGAATAGGCTGGTAATAGGCTGTGAATAGGAATGAATAGGCTGTGAATAGGCTGTGAATAGGCTGTGAATAGGCTGTGAATAGGCTGTGAATAGGAGTGAATAGGCTGGTAATAGGCTGTGAATAGGAATGAATAGGCTGTGAATAGGCTGTGAATAGGCTGTGAATAGGCTGTGAATAAAGGAAGGGAAGGGGGGATAGCTAGTCAGTTGTACAACTGAATGCATTCAACGGAAACGTGTCTTCCGCATATAACCCAACCCCTCTGAATAGGCTGTGAATAGGAGTGAATAGGCTGTGAATAGGAGTGAATAGGCTGGGAATAGGAGTGAATAGGCTGGGAATAGGAGTGAATAGGCTGGGAATAGGAGTGAATAGGCTGGGAATAGGAGTGAATAGGAGTGAATAGGCTGTGAATATGTGTATAATAGGCTGCGAATAGGAGTGAATATGCTGGGAATAGGAGTGAATAGGAGTGAATATGCTGCGAATAGGAGTGAATATGCTGGGAATAGGAGTGAATAGGAGTGAATATGCTGGCAATAGGAGTGAATATGCTGGGAATAGGAGAGAATAGGATTGAATAGGCTGTGAATATGCGTATAATAGGCTGTGAATAGGAGTGAATAGGGGTGAATAGGAGTGAATGTGCTGAGAGTAGCATGTGAATAGGAGTGAATAGGCTGTGAATAGGAGTGAATATGCGGTGAATTGGCTATGAATAGGAATGAATAGGCTGTGCATATGAGGGAATAGGCTGTGAATAGGAGTGAATAGGCAGTGAATAGGAGTGAATATGCTGTGAATATTCTGTGAATAGGAGTGAATGTGTTGTGAATAGCCTGTGAATAGGAGTGAATAGGCGACGAATAGGAGTGAATAGGCCCTGAATAGGCTGTGAATAGGAGTGAATAGGCTGTGAATAGGAGGGAATAGGCGGTGAATAGGAGTGAATAGGCTATGAATAGGTTGTGAATATGAGTGAATGTGCTGTGAATAGGAGTGAATAGGAGTGAATAGGCTATGAATAGGCTGTGAATAGGAGTGAATAGGCTGCGAATAGGAGTGAATAGGCTATGAATACGCTGTGAATAGGCTGTGAATAAGAGTGAATAGGCTGTGAACAGGAGCAACTATGCGGCGAATAGGCTGTGAATAGGAGTGAATAGGCTATGAATAGGCTGTGAATAGGAGTGAATGGGCTGTGAATATGAGTGAATAGGCTATGAATACGCTGTGAATAGGCTGTGAATATGATTGAATAGGCTGTGAATAGGAGTGAATGTGCTGTGAATAGGAGTGAATAGGAGTGAATAGGCTATGAATAGGCTGTGAATAGGAGTTAATAGGCTGTGAATAGGAGTGAATAGGCTATGAATACGCTGTGAATAGGAGGTGAATATGAGTGAATAGGCTGTGAATATGAGTGAATAGGCTGTGAACAGGAGCAACTATGCAGTGAATAGGCTGTGAATAGGAGTGAATAGGAGTGAATAGGCTATGAATAGGCTGTGAATAGGAGTGAATGGGCTGTGAATATGAGTGAATAGGCTATGAATACGCTGTGAATAGGCTGTGAATATGATTGAATAGGCTGTGAATAGGAGTGAATGTGCTGTGAATAGGAGTGAATAGGAGTGAATAGGCTATGAATAGGCTGTGAATAGGAGTTAATAGGCTGTGAATAGGAGTGAATAGGCTATGAATACGCTGTGAATAGGAGGTGAATATGAGTGAATAGGCTGTGAATATGAGTGAATAGGCTGTGAACAGGAGCAACTATGCGGTGAATAGGCTGTGAATAGGCGGTGAATAGGCTATGAATAGGAGTGAATATGAGTAAATAGGAGTGAATAGGGGTGGGTAGGACTACGTAGGCGTGTTGTGAATATAAGGCCTGTCACTCACATTTGAGGCAGAAGTTACCCCTAACCACAGATCTAGGATCAGATTACCTTTAACCCTTACCTCTTAACCTTAACCCATCTTCAGATAAATAAATACATATCTGACCTTGTATCAGTGGTTAGGGGTAACTTCTACCTTCTCTGTTACACACTCTAGCCCTGTTTATACCTGTCGTTAACATGTGTCCTTTGTCCTGCTCTTGTCTGTTTACATTTATAAGATCTGATTGCAATCAGATCGCAATGCATCGTTTAATCGTCTACACTTGTCTAAGAAGGTGGGCAGTCAGAATGTGGACAAGATCCAGACAAAGGCCGCATGTCAGGTATAAACACATCCCCTTTTCCAGTCATACTTAAAACGTCACAGAACAAAACAGTAATGGCAGAATGTATTTTCCCCCTCACTGTTGTGTCCACTTATCCAGACAGACAGATGAATAGGAGTTCTGCATTTGGTTATGATGATGTACAGTAGAGAGGTTGTACAGTAGAGAGGTTGTACAGTAGAGAGGTTGTATAGTAGAGAGGTTGTGTGACTCATGCATGTGGTGTGTGCCAAGGGCATGGGGGGCCTGAGGGGCTGCACAACCTGGAACCAGTTTGGAATGAGGAGCTCTGTGTGTGCAGCTAGCCTGCAGCATCGCTTAAGCCTTGTTCCACTGGATTGTGTGTGTGTGTGTGTGTGTGTGTGTGTGTGTGTGTGTGTGTGTGTGTGTGTGTGTGTGTGTGTGTGTGTGTGTGTGTGTGTGTGTGTGTGTGTGTGTGTGTGTGTGTGTGTGTGTGTGTGTGTGATAAAATGAGAGGAAAAGTCGACATGTTCGTGTGGATGGGCACACATTGGCACAAGCCATCAGTTGGCCACATGAAGGGACGTCTTTGGGAGTCAGAATGTTTATGTGGAAATTGGAACAATGATTTCTACTTTTACATATGGACATGAAGCAGGAGCCACATAAAAAGGGACCAAAATTGATTCATTAATAATGAGTACACCACTGCCAAGCATGTGTATGAATACTTATGTGTGTTTGAGTGTGCCCGTGTGCATGAGAGTATGTGTGTCTGTAGCTGCGAGTGCACGTCCATGCTCCTCCATATTCACTGTGTTAGTTGATCTAGACTCATCTGGCTGTTCCTAGGCCCCCTAGCCTATACCCTCCACTGTCCCTAGGCCCCCTAGCCTATACCCTCCACTGTCCCCAGGCACCCTAGCCTATACCCTCCACTGTCCCTAGGCCCCCTAGCCTATACCCTCCACTGTCCCTAGGCCCCCTAGCCTATACCCTCCACTGTCCCTAGGCCCCATAGCTAGCCAGCATATCTCCTCCACTGTCCCCAGGCACCCAGGTCAGCCAGCCCTCCTCTCCCCTGTCCCTAGGCCCTCTAGCCAGCCAGCAAATACCCTCCTCTGTCCATAGGCCCCCGAACCAGCCAGCCTTCACCCTCCACTGCACAATGAGACACACAATGAGGAAAACAGATAGTTCTTCCAAATTAAAGCTAACTGAGCTATATAAACAGAATGCACACAGAGAGAGGAGAGAGAAAGGGAACAGAGAAGGAGAGAGGGAGGAGGAGGGTGAAGGGATTAAGGAGGAGAGAGGGCAGTTATACACAAACTGTCTTCATAGCTCTTCCTCTCTAATTCAGTATCTGGGGAATCTACTGTGTCTGTCCACAGATACATTGTTAGTAGAGGAGGAAACGCTAGAAAACTAAACGCAGCCTCTTGCTGGGATGGAAAGATTGGGTCATTTAACCCAACTCAGTCTAACACCTATTTTTGAAAGAATAGGAAGTAAATGTGTTTTGCATGACACTGGAGCTGTTTGACGATTACATTTAGCTCTGTGTGCACACGTATGTACAAATGTGGCTCCGTGTTTGTGTCGGTGTGTGTGTGAGACAGCATCCCTGTTAGATCTATGTAGAGTTCCTACAGCCAGTAAGAGAAAGACAGAGGGAGAGAGAGAGAAGAGGGGGATGGGAGAAGGGAGAGAGAGACGGGATCTGTCCAGGCCCTGTCTGGATCTCATTTAGAGGATAGTAATGCAATTAGCATTGTTTACTTTTCACAGCTCCAGCCAGCCAGAGTCTCAGGAAGGCCCTGTGTGTGTGTGTGTTCTTGCTATTTGTACCTAACATCTTACACAGATATTCTCCATCTCCTTCAACACTCATTATCTCTGTTTGTAGATTGAGGTTGTCGATGGACACAGCCTTTGATCCAAAATGAAGGAACAGCCAGAAACTCCAGAGAAGGACAGTGTAACCATCAGACATAATGTATCTCAGTGGAGGCTGCTGAGGGGAGAACGGCTCATAATAATGTCTGGAATGGAGTCCATGGGGTTGTATGTGTTTGATACCGTTCCATATACTCCATTCCAGATATTATTATGAGCCGTCAGCAGCCTCCACTGATGTATCTCTTTATTCTCTGCTCTAACTCTTACACAGAACCCATCGTGTGCCATCGTGCGCCATCGGGCACATAAATGTATTTTGTCCCCCTACACTAAACGCGATCACGACACGCAGGCTAAAATATCAAAACAAACTCTGAACCAATCATATTAATTTGGGGACAGGTTGAAAAGCATTTGCTTGCTGTTGCTAGCTAATTTGTCCTTTTTAGCTAGCTTGTTGTTGCTAGCTAATTTGTCCTTTTTAGCTAGCTTGTTGTTGCTAGCTAATTTGTCCTTTTTAGCTAGCTTGTTGTTGCTAGCTAATTTGTCCTTTTTAGCTAGCTTGTTGTTGCTAGCTAATTTGTCCTTTTTAGCTAGCTTGTTGTTGCTAGATAATTTGTCCTTTTTAGCTAGCTTGTTGTTGCTAGCTAATTTGTCCTTTTTAGCTAGCTTGTTGTTGCTAGATAATTTGTCCTTTTTAGCTAGCTTGTTGTTGCTAGCTAATTTGTCCTTTTTAGCTAGCTTGTTGTTGCTAGCTAATTTGTCCTTTTTAGCTAGCTTGTTGTTGCTTGATAATTTGTCCTGGGATGTAAACATTGAGTTGTTTTTTTACCTGAAATGCACAAGGTCCTCTACTCCACCAATTAATCCACACATAAAACGGTCAACCGAATCGTTTCTAGTCATCTCTGCTCCTTCCAGGGTTTTTCTTCTCTTGACTTTATATTGCGATTGGCAACTTTCATATATTAGGTGCATTACTGCCACTGACCTTGTTCGTCTTTCAGTCACCCACATGGGTATAACCAATGAGGAGATGGCACGTGGGTACCTGCTTCTATTAACCAATGAGGAGATGGGAGAGGCAGGACTTGCAGCGCAATCTGCATCAGAAATAGAACTGACTTCTATTTTATCCCTTGGCAACGCAGACGCTCGTTGGTGCGCGCGAGCAGTGTGGGTGCAATAATTGAATAACATAGATTTCAAATTTTATTTTGCAACACTCATGCACGTGACGCGAGCAGTGTAGTCAGCCTGTTACTGTCGGGGGAATAATGATCTGACCAACATCCAACTCGGGAACATTGTCTTTTTGTGTGTGTGTGTGATTAAATCACCATTGGAACATAATAGAGTTAGAGCGTACATTTTTTTCTTTGATATGATCTTCTGTCCTGCAGTTGGATGTGCATATTTAGTCTTTTTTCTCTGGTGAATGATGACAGCCACGAGCAACATTAGACAGTCTTCGTCTCTCAGGCAATATAGTGGTCAATTATACTGCAGGTCATTTTTTGTGTTTTAAGGCTGGGCTGTAACTCAAGCCTGCAATATAGTGGTCAATGATACTACAGGTCATTTTTTGTGTTTTAAGGCTGGGCTGTAACTAAAGCCTGCAATATAGTGGTCAATGATATTACAGGTCATTTTTTGTGTTTTAAGGCTGGGCTGTAACTAAAGCCTGCAATATAGTGGTCAATGATACTACAGGTCATTTTTTGTGTTTTAAGGCTGGGCTGTAACTAAAGCCTGCAATATAGTGGTCAATGATACTACAGGTCATTTTTTGTGTTTTAAGGCTGGGCTGTAACTAAAGCCTGCAATATAGTGGTCAATGATACTACAGGTCATTTTTTTTGTGTTTTAAGGCTGGGCTGTAACTCAAGCCTGCAATATAGTGGTCAATGATACTACAGGTCATTTTTTTGTGTTTTAAGGCTGGGCTGTAACTAAAGCCTGCAATATAGTGGTCAATTGTACGGAAGTTTTTTTAATAAAAAATAAATGCTGGGCTGTAACAAAGGCCTGCACCACTGGATTAGTGGTGGCAGAGGTTAGGGGATCTCTCCCAACGCTGACAAATCTATTCTATAGAAAAGTTACCTCTTATCACCCTGTTAGCCCATCCCTCCCCACCCATTCCTCACACAACGAGCGCCTCTTTTACGCCCTTCAATTTGGGTTGATCAAACAATCATTGACCTGTTTTATTGCAGGTATTAGTGAGTGGGTTGACGAGTTACCCCCCTCACACACTGTCTTGTCTGTCTGCTGCGTTGACGTCTTCTGCTCTTCTCCCCTGCTATAAAAGACTAGACCAGGTGTGTGTGTGTGTGTGTGTGTGTGTGTGAGGGGGTATTGGGCTAGCTGGTTGGTTGTCTCTTCCATAGCTGATAAGATTCTATTAGATAAGGTTTTATCTGTTGTTCCCTCTGCTTTACAGCCTTGCTGAATGAACTGCTACACTGGGAAAGAAAGACCTTCACACACACACACACACACCTTGACAGATATCCATGGGCACGTAAACACAAACACAGACAGCAAACACACACGTTCACACACTCAGACGGACAGACAGATAGGGAGTCATGTGCCAACTGGCACATTGTTAGCACAGATCGCTCAAGATTGACTTGAAATTGGATTTCTGTACATGTCCTGAGGACATTGGGAAATGCCTTAAAAACTGTCCACTAGGGGCAACAGTGAGCATTATTACCATCAATAATCACATGACTCCGGATCAAAGGTTGAGTGTTCAATCCCAAGGTTGACATTTTTTTTACCCTATCACAAACCTTATCCCTTAACTTAACCATCAGGACTGAACCATATCACAAACTGTAACCCTTAACTTAACCATTCAGGACTGAACCATATCACAAACCTTATCCCTTAACTTAACCATCAGGACTGAACCATATCACAAACCGTAACCCTTAACTTAACCATTCAGGACTGAGCCCTATCACAAACCTTATCCCTTAACTTAACCATCAGGACTGAGCCCTATCACAAACCTTATCCCTTAACTTAACCATTCAGGACTGAACCATATCACAAACATTAACTCTTAACTTAACCATCGGGACTGAATGCTTCAATCAATCAAAAACTTACAAATCGAAATTTGACGTTCGGAGAAACGTGGATAAATGTCAGAATCTACCTCTCCTTATTACCTGTGTGTAAAGTTGACCTCTATATTACCTGTGTGTGAAGTTTACCTCTATATTACCTGTGTGTAAAGTTGATCTCTATATTACCTGTGTGTGAATTTTACCTCTATATTACCTGTGTGTGAAGTTTACCTCTATATTACCTGTGTGTGAAGTTTACCTCTCTATATTACCTGTGTGTAAAGTTTACCTCTCCCCTCTCTCTCTCTCTCTCAGGCATCATCAGGGTGGGCCATTGGAACCCTCTGCCCATCCACTTCCTAACAGACGCTCCTGAAGCCACAGTGGCTGACATGCTGTTGGACGTCTATCACATGGTCACTCTCCACATACAGCTACAGAGGTGTGTGTGTATGTGTGTCCCAGCGTGTGTGCTACTGTAGGGGCCACCTTTGCCACCTTTCCAACAAGTCAGTTCGTCAAATGTCTGCCCTGCTAGACTTGCCCCGGTCAATTGTAAGAGCTCTTATTGTGAAGTGGAGATGTCTATGAGCACCAACGGCTGAGCCGTGAAGTGGTAGGGCACACAAGCTCACAGGACGGGACCACTGAGTGCTGAAGCACGTAGCGTGTTAAAATCATCTGTCCTCAGTTGTAACACTCACAACCGAGTTCCAAACTGCCTCTGGAAGCAACATCAGCACAATAACTGTTTGTTGGGAGCTTCATGAAATGTGATTTGCAGATACAGCTTTAGCTACACAGCTTAAAAGCGCGCAAGTGACAATTTAATGAAAGGATTTTTCACTGTTTAGAAATAGATGGATTTTGGAGATAGGCTGCACTACACATTCCAACTGTTGGAATGAAGTTGGAATTAGTTACTGAATCAGAATGGAGTTCCTTTGGGGGACTGATCTCATCTTGGCATATTCTACACTTTCACAATAGATTCTCATAGTTCAACAGTTTACCATAGTGGAACATTAAGTTTAAAATCAAAATTGTGAGTGATCCAAGGAGACAGCTTGCCCAGATCCCAGCATCAGATATTTATCTATTATCTGTCTTTCTCTCTCAAAGGGATTTCATGCCAGTAACTTGCAGATGGATTTCATACCAGGAACTTGCAGAGGGCTTTCATTGCAGGAACTTGCAGAGGGCTTTCATTGCAGGAACTTGTAGAGGGCTTTCATTGCAGGAACTTGCAGAGGGCTTTCATTGCAGGAACTTGCAGAGGGCTTTCATTGCAGGAACTTGCAGAGGGATTTCATACCAGGAACTTGCAGAGGGATTTCATTGCAGGAACTTGCAGAGGGCTTTCATTGCAGGAACTTGCAGAGGGATTTCATTGCAGTAATTTGCACAGGGCTTTCATTGCAGGAACTTGCAGAGGGCTTTCATTGCAGGAACTTGCAGAGGGATTTCATACCAGGAACTTGCAGAGGGCTTTCATTGCAGTAACTTGCAGAGGGCTTTCATTGCAGGAACTTGCAGAGGGATTTCATACCAGGAACTTGCAGAGGGCTTTCATTGCAGGAACTTGCAGAGGGCTTTCATTGCAGGAACTTGCAGAGGGATTTCATTGCAGTAACTTGCACAGGGCTTTTATTGCAGGAACTTGCAGAGGGCTTTCATTGCAGTAACTTGCAGAGGGCTTTCATTGCAGGAACTTGCAGAGGGATTTCATACCAGGAACTTGCAGAGGGCTTTCATTGCAGGAACTTGCAGAGGGCTTTCATTGCAGTAACTTGCAGAGGGCTTTCATTGCAGGAACTTGCAGAGGGATTTCATTGCAGTAACTTGCACAGGGCTTTCATTGCAGGAACTTGCAGAGGGCTTTCATTGCAGGAACTTGCAGAGGGCTTTCATTGCAGTAACTTGCAGAGGGATTTCATTGCAGTAACTTGCACAGGGCTTTCATTGCAGTAACTTGCAGTTTCCCAAAGAGTGAGTGAAGATGTTCCTGATAAATGGAGATAGATAGACTACAGATGAGTGGATTGTGGTCGGTATTGTGTTGTTGCATACCATCCAGCTTTGTTTACATCTGTCTCCATGGTAATGGTTTCACCTGACAACCGGTATTGCCCTCAGTGACTGATAGGAGTTGAGGCATATACATTTGTGGTTTGTGGAATAATACAGTCTCTGAATGTGATTCACGACATGACCAAAAGTATGTGGACACCTGCTCGTCAAATATCTCATTCCAAACTCATGGGCATTAATATGGAGTTGGTCCCCCCCTTTGCTGCTATAACAGCCTCCACTCTTCTGGGAAGGCTTTCCACTACATGTTGGAACATTGCTGCGGGGACTTGCTTCCATTCAGCCATAAGACCATTAGTGAGGTCAGCACGGATGTTGGGTGATTAGTCCTGGCTCGCAGTCGGCGTTCCAATTCATCCCAAAGGTGTTTGATGGAGTTGAGGTCAGGGCTATGTGCAGGCCAGTCAAGTTCTTCCACACCAATCTCGACAAACCATTTCTGTATGGACCTTGCTTTGTGCACAACCGTCATGCTGAAACAGGAAAGGACCTTCCCCAAACTGTTGCCACAAAGTTGGAAGCACAGACTAAAATCAAATCAAATGTTATTGGTCACATACATGTGATTAGCAGATGTTATTGTGGTTATAGCAAAATGCTTGTGCTTCTATGTTACACAACATATACCCAAGACACACAAATCTAAGTAGGAATGAATTAAGACTATATACATATATGGACGAGTGATGTCAGAGTGGAACAGACTAAGATACAGTAGAATAGTATAGAAAACAGTATATACATATGAAATGAGTAATGCCAGATATATAAACATTATTAAGTCACTAAGATACAGTAGACTAGTATAGAATACAGTATATACATATGAGATGAGTAATGCCAGATATGTAAACATTATTGTTGTAGCGTTGTAGTGTTAAGATTTCCCTTCACTGGAACTAAGGGGCCCGAACCATGAAAAAGCCCCAGACCATTATTCATCCTCCACCAAACGAAACGTGATTCATTACTCCAAAGAACGTGTTTCCAATTGCACATGGTGATCTTACACTTGTGTGCGGCTGCTCGGCCATTAAAACCTGTTTCATGAAGCTCCCGACGAACACTTTGCGGCTGAGCCGTTGTTGCTCCTAGACATTTCCACGTCACAATAACAGCACTTACAGTTGAACAGGGCAGCTCTAGCAGGGCAGACATTTGACAAACAGGCTTGTTGGAAAGGTGGCATCCTATGATGGTGCCATGTTGAAATTCACTGAGCTCTTCAGTATGGGCCATTCTACTGCCAATGTTTGTCTATGGAGATTGCATGGCTGTGTGATCAATTTTATACACCAATCAATAACGGTGTGGCTGAAATAGCGTAATCCACTCATTTCAAGGGGTGTCCACATACTTTTGTATATATAGTGTATGAATGTGCATTCCAATTCCCTAGTTATTGACAAGAATTATGACTTAAAAAATTCAGTATGATGTAGTGAGGAACTTACACAAAGCTGGTGCAACCTGAATGGAGTGTTCAGTCTAGTTTACCCAGGCTAGGTGCAACCAGCCCCCGGAAAGGAAGTATGTGACTGACTTCGTTTAACATTCTGTAGCTTTGCCAAGCTGGAGGATCTTCCGTCAGAGCAGTGGAACCACGCCACGGTGAGGAACGCTCTTAAGGAGCTTCTCAAGGAGATGAACCAAAGCACACTGGCTAAGGAGTGCCCACTGTCACAGGTAATACTTCAGCCCTATCAAACCTCCACAACAGTCCATTACTACACTGCTCTGCTAAATTCTCTCACAATTGGTGGGTGAGGGGCTTAACAGCCTCTGTGGCTAAGCAGGTTCAGCATCAACTTTTTTTGCACAGACTACATACTGCCCAAAACAAAGCATTAGTCCTGGGTTAAATAATGCATGTGTGAAAGGGAAAGTTAGCCCGAGGCCAGTGGGACAGTCTCATTCCTGGGGTGGAAGATGGCCCTAGCTTTAAGGCAATGCAGGGTAACAGGGCCCTTATGTCTGGCTAAGCCTATTCCTCATCAGTGTGTGGTGCTGTCTGGATGAGAGGGTGTTGATCTCTGCCATGTGTGGCTGCTGAGGGGTTTTAATTCCATGGGGGGCTTCCTCTGGTGATATATGTCTGTCTTCTTCGATGATCGTGTGTGTGTGAGCGACCATGCAAATTTGTCTCCAGTCAATCCCCTCTCCCTCTACCTCTCTCTCGCTTTCTCTCGCTTTCTCTCCCTCTCCCTCTCTCTCTCTCTCTCTCTCTCTCTCTCTCTCTCTCTCTCTCTCTCTCTCTCTCTCTCTCTCTCTCTCTCTCTCCTCCCTCTCTCCCTCTCTCCTCTATCCCCCCTCTCTCTCTCTCTCTCTCTCTCTCTCTCTCTCTCTCTCTCTCTCTCTCTCTCTCCAGAGTATGATTTCCTCGATAGTAAACAGCTCCTACTATGCCAATGTCTCCACTGCCAAATGCCAGGAGTTTGGACGCTGGTACAAGAAGTATAAGAAAATCAAAGGTGATTTTTGTGACCCCTTGGGATCTCCAGCTGGCATGGACCATTTTCTCTTGTACACCATTTATATCAACCCCCTTCTCACAGCCACTTTACAAACTGTCTCCTATCCTTCTCTAACCTAAAACAGACAATGATTATCATGTACTTTATTTGGGCAAGCCATTTGAGTGACAGCCTCTTAGCGGCCAATGGCCATTCCCAGTTCTGTCCTGGGCTGACCCCTCGCTGGTGTCTGACAGTCTGTCGCACAGACTTTTCAGTGTTGCCTGTTAACTGACATCCCCTTCACACAGACTCATCAGTGTAACCACAACCACAGGGGGTCCTACAGTACAACACAGGCCTGCTTTACAGTCCCACACAGACCACTGTCCCCACCCCACTTCTGTCTGTCTGTCCGTCCGTCCGTCCGTCCGTCCGTCCGTCCGTCTGTCCGTCCGTCCATCCGTCCGTCCGTTACACACACATACTCCCATCCCCCCATAGCTCTATTATTACCCTGCCTGAACCCCAAACACAGAGAGACAGAGGAGAATAGAGTGATGTGGAGGGAGGCAGCGGGTGTCTGACAGAGTGAGTTGATGCAGTGTTGGGTTACACAGCCACTCCACTATTAGTTCTGGCCTCTGACTGGCAGGGAGAAACACATGCTGATCGCTCGCTAGCCTCCTGATGTGGACCCAGAGAGTAATCTCTCGTGAACAGATTCAGGCAGTGACAACTTTCGCAACCAAGATTAGCTGTCCTGTCTGTCATAGTTGAGGAGTGCAGATAGGTGTAGAGGAGAGGAATGGGTGATCTCCCGTTGGCTGGCTGTCCTGTCAGTCATAGTTGAGGAGTGCAGATAGGTGTAGAGGAGAGGAATGGGTGATCTCCCGTTGGCTGGCTGTCCTGTCAGTCATAGTTGAGGAGTGCAGATAGGTGTAGAGGAGAGGAATGGGTGATCTCCCGTTGGCTGGCTGTCCTGTCAGTCATAGTTGAGGAGTGCAGATAGGTGTAGAGGAGAGGAATGGGTGATCTCCCGTTGGCTGGCTGTCCTGTCAGTCATAGTTGAGGAGTGCAGATAGGTGTAGAGGAGAGGAATGGGTGATCTCCCGTTGGCTGGCTGTCCTGTCAGTCATAGTTGAGGAGTGCAGATAGGTGTAGAGGAGAGGAATGGGTGATCTCCCGTTGGCTGGCTGTCCTGTCAGTCATAGTTGAGGAGTGCAGATAGGTGTAGAGGAGAGGAATGGGTGATCTCCCGTTGGCTGGCTGTCCTGTCAGTCATAGTTGAGGAGTGCAGATAGGTGTAGAGGAGAGGAATGGGTGATCTCCCGTTGGCTGGCTGTCCTGTCAGTCATAGTTGAGGAGTGCCGATAGGTGTAGAGGAGAGGAATGTGTATATGTGTGTTTTCTGAAGTGTTTTGCATCTCACCCTATCTCTCTCTCTCTCTCATTTCCTAGGAGATTATCAGGAGAAGATGTGGCCAGGAAGAGAACATTCTGAAATCAAAGGTGACGAATCTACTGTTTGTACTGTTTCTATGGTTAACTGAAGTTAGGATTTGTCCCGTGGTGTTAGATAAGCACCACACTCATCTCCCCCTCCCCCACCTTCCTTTCCCTTCCCCAGTGGAGAGAGACAGCCTGGCAGACTTCTATGTCCTGGGCCAGCGTCCCCCTCCCCACCTGGCCAGCCTGATCCAGCTCAGCCACCTCAGAGGGGGTGGAGGTGCTCTCCTCAAGGGTGGCTCCGGGGACCCCCAAAACCCCTCCCAACCCTCCCAACAACAACAACAATCCCAACAACAACACCCCCCCTCGCCCCATGGCCAGCACCACAACAGCCCCCCTCTACGTGGCCAGGTCCCCCCTCCCGGCCCTCCAACCTCCCTCCAACCTCTCCTCGGCCCAGGCGGGCTTCTCTCCCCCCAGCTCAGCCCTCAGCTGGTTCGACAGCAGCTAGCCATGGCTCACCTCATCAACCAGCAGCTAGCTGTTAGCCGCCTGCTAGCCCACCAGCATCCACAGGCCCTCAACCAGCATTTCCTCAACCACCCTCCTATCCCTCGCCCTTCCAAGGCAGGGGCCCCTGGGGACCCTGGGAGCAACCCGTCTGCTGCGGAGGTCTCCATTGATATCTACCAGCACGTCAGGGATGAACTGAAGAGGGCCAGCGTCTCACAGGCTGTGTTCGCCCGCGTGGCCTTCAACAGAACACAGGTAACCAGACTAACAGAACACAGGTAACCAGACTAACAGAACATAGGTAACCAGACTAACAGAACACAGGTAACCAGACTAACAGAACATAGGTAACCAGACTAACAGAACACAGGTAACCAGACTAACAGAACACAGGTAACCAGACTAACAGAACACAGGTAATACAGTTAACAGAACACAGGTAACCAGACTAACAGAACATAGGTAACCAGACTAACAGAACACAGGTAACCAGACTAACAGAACACAGGTAACCAGACTAACAGAACACAGGTAACCAGACTAACAGAACACAGGTAATACAGTTAACAGAACACAGGTAACCAGACTAACAGAACATAGGTAACCAGACTAACAGAACACAGGTAACCAGACTAACAGAACACAGGTAACCAGACTAACAGAACACAGGTAACCAGACTAACAGAACACAGGTAATACAGTTAACAGAACACAGGTAACCAGACTAACAGAACATAGGTAACCAGACTAACAGAACACAGGTAACCAGACTAACAGAACACAGGTAACCAGACTAACAGAACACAGGTAATATAGTTAACAGAACACAGGTAACTAGACTAACAGACCACAGGTAATACAGTTAACAGAACACAGGTAATACAGTTAACAGAACACAGGTAACTAGACTAACAGACCACAGGTAACCAGACTAACAGAACACAGGTCACCAGACTAACAGAACACAGGTAACCAGACTAACAGAACACAGGTAACCAGACTAACAGAACACAGATAACCAGACTAACAGAACATAGGTAACCAGACTAACAGAACATAGGTAACCAGACTAACAGAACACAGGTAATACAGTTAACAGAACACAGGTAACTAGACTAACAGACCACAGGTAATACAGTTAACAGAACACAGGTAATACAGTTAACAGAACACAGGTAACTAGACGAACAGACCACAGGTAACCAGACTAACAGAACACAGGTAACTAGACTAACAGAACACAGGTAATCAGACTAACAGAACACAGGTAATACAGTTAACAGAACACAGGTAACCAGACTAACAGAACATAGGTAACCAGACTAACAGAACATAGGTAACCAGACTAACAGAACACAGGTAATACAGTTAACAGAACACAGGTAACCAGACTAACAGAATACAGGTAATACAGTTAACAGAACACAGGTAACCAGACTAACAGAACATAGGTAACCAGACTAACAGAACACAGGTAACCAGACTAACAGAACACAGGTAATACAGTTAATAGAACACAGGTAACCAGACTAACAGAACACAGGTAACCAGACTAACAGAACACAGGTAACCAGACTAACAGAACATAGGTAACCAGACTAACAGAACACAGGTAACCAGACTAACAGAACACAGGTAATACAGTTAACAGAACACAGGTAACCAGACAAACAGAACACAGGTAACCAGACTAACAGAACATAGGTAACCAGACTAACAGAACACAGGTAACCAGACTAACAGAACACAGGTAATACAGTTAATAGAACACAGGTAACCAGACTAACAGAACACAGGTAACCAGACTAACAGAACACAGGTAACCAGACTAACAGAACATAGGTAACCAGACTAACAGAACACAGGTAATACAGTTAACAGAACACAGGTAACCAGACTAACAGAACACAGGTAACCAGACTAACAGAACACAGGTAATACAGTTAATAGAACACAGGTAACCAGACTAACAGAACACAGGTAATACAGTTAATAGAACACAGGTAACCAGACAAACAGAACACAGGTAACCAGACTAACAGAACATAGGTAACCAGACTAACAGAACACAGGTAACCAGACTAACAGAACACAGGTAATACAGTTAATAGAACACAGGTAACCAGACTAACAGAACACAGGTAACCAGACTAACAGAACACAGGTAATACAGTTAACAGAACACAGGTAACCAGACTAACAGAACACAGGTAACCAGACTAACAGAACACAGTTAATACAGTTAATAGAACACAGGTAACCAGACTAACAGAACATAGGTAACCAGACTAACAGAACACAGGTAACCAGACTAACAGAACACAGGTAACCAGACTTGGATGGCCTTTAACAGAACACAGGGCAGAAAACCCACAAAATGTTAAGCCACACACAGGGCAGGGCAGGGCTGAAGAACTGAAGACACAGGGTGAGAGGATGGAAGGAATATCAAGGCTGATGTCCCATTCAATACAATAGCATTTTATTTGTATTATTGGGATGACTTTGAGACAAATTAGCAGCAATATCTTCTGATTTGGTTTCTCCTCTGGGTTTCAGACAGTTTCATCTCTCTGTATAGTGTTATGAGTGAGGTAATCTGGTGTGACAGCTTGCTGTGTTCCTACGT
The DNA here is from genome assembly GCF_023373465.1 of Oncorhynchus keta. NCBI lineage: Eukaryota > Metazoa > Chordata > Actinopteri > Salmoniformes > Salmonidae > Oncorhynchus > Oncorhynchus keta. The sequence continues at coordinate 39,290,731 of NC_068427.1, read as the reverse complement.
TCCAGTTCAGTTTCCTCCTCCGCCCTCCCAGCAGTACACACACCTGCTGCATTCACACACACCCCATTAGAGCCAATATGGAGCCCACATGACGGGTGGGAGGTTACAGCTTTAGAGCAGGTGAAGGGTGTGTATGTGTCTGCATGCTTGTGTGTACGTGCGAGTGAGTACAGTCTGTGTGTATACAAGCTGCAAGCCACTCATTCTAAAAGTATAAGTTTGCGGCGTGTGTGTGCGTGTGTGTGCACCAGGGCCTGCTGTCGGAGATTCTGCGGAAGGAGGAGGACCCTCGCTCTGCCTCTCAGTCCCTGCTGGTCAACCTCAAAGCCATGCAGAACTTCCTCATCCTCCCTGAGGGGGAGAGAGACCGTATTTACCAGGAGGAGCGTGAGCGCAGCATCAACCCCTCTGTCGGCCTGCCCCCTACCCCTACCTCCAGCCCCGGGGGCCCCCGCCTCTCTCAGGTACCCCGCCCTCCACCCACCACCCACCGATCCCCAAAACTACTGTAGTCACTCTCCACTAAACTCCCCTACAGCAGGGCCTGTGTGTGTCTGGTTGACTGTGTGATGTCTGTCTGCATTTGTGCCTCTTTGATGGATCAGGTTGTCTTACGTGTTTTAGTTTTCGTATGGATGTTGGAAAGTTTTCTTTGAGTTCGCTGTGGTTGGTGTGTCTGTGATGTTAGTATTGGTTGGTGTGTCTGTGATCTTAGTGTTGGTTGGTGTGTCTGTGATGTTAGTATTGGTTGGTGTGTCTGTGATGTTAGTATTGGTTGGTGTGTCTGTGATGTTAGTATTGGTTGGTGTGTCTGTGATGTTAGTATTGGTTGGTGTGTCTGTGATGTTAGTGTTGGTTGGTGTGTCTGTGATGTTAGTGTTGGTTGGTGTGTCTGTGATGTTAGTATTGGTTGGTGTGTCTGTGATGTTAGTATTGGTTGGTGTGTCTGTGATGTTAGTATTGGTTGGTGTGTCTGTGATGTTAGTATTGGTTGGTGTGTCTGTGATGTTAGTATTGGTTGGTGTGTCTGTGATGTTAGTGTTGGCTGGTGTGTCTGTGATGTTAGTGTTGGTTGGTGTGTCTGTGATGTTAGTATTGGTTGGTGTGTCTGTGATGTTAGTATTGGTTGGTGTGTCTGTGATGTTAGTGTTGGTTGGTGTGTCTGTGATGTTAGTATTGGTTGGTGTGTCTGTGATGTTAGTGTTGGTTGGTGTGTCTGTGATGTTAGTGTTGGTTGGTGTCTGTGATGTTAGTATTGGTTGGTGTGTCTGAGGTGTTAGTGTTGGTTGGTGTGTCTGTGATGTTAGTGTTGGTTGGTGTCTGTGATGTTAGTATTGGTTGGTGTGTCTGTGGTGTTAGTGTTGGTGTGTCTGTGGTGTTAGTTTTGGTTGGTGTGTCTGTGATCTTAGTGTTGGTTGGTGTGTCTGTGATGTTAGTATTGGTTGGTGTGTCTGTGATCTTAGTGTTGGTTGGTGTGTCTGTGATGTTAGTATTGGTTGGTGTGTCTGTGATGTTAGTATTGGTTGGTGTGTCTGTGATGTTAGTATTGGTTGGTGTGTCTGTGATGTTAGTATTGGTTGGTGTGTCTGTGATGTTAGTGTTGGTTGGTGTGTCTGTGATGTTAGTGTTGGTTGGTGTGTCTGTGATGTTAGTATTGGTTGGTGTGTCTGTGATGTTAGTATTGGTTGGTGTGTCTGTGATGTTAGTGTTGGCTGGTGTGTCTGTGATGTTAGTGTTGGTTGGTGTGTCTGTGATGTTAGTATTGGTTGGTGTGTCTGTGATGTTAGTATTGGTTGGTGTGTCTGTGATGTTAGTATTGGTTGGTGTGTCTGTGATGTTAGTATTGGTTGGGATGTCTGTGATGTTAGTATTGGTTGGTGTGTCTGTGATGTTAGTGTTGGTTGGTGTGTCTGTGATGTTAGTATTGGTTGGTGTGTCTGTGTTGTTAGTGTTGGTTGGTGTGTCTGTGATGTTAGTATTGGTTGGTGTGTCTGTGATGTTAGTGTTGGTTGGTGTGTCTGTGATGTTAGTGTTGGTTGGTGTCTGTGATGTTAGTATTGGTTGGTGTGTCTGTGGTGTTAGTGTTGGTTGGTGTGTCTGTGCTGTTAGTGTTGGTTGGTGTCTGTGATGTTAGTGTTGGTGTGTCTGTGATGTTAGTATTGGTTGGTGTGTCTGTGGTGTTAGTGTTGGTGTGTCTGTGGTGTTAGTGTTGGTTGGTGTGTCTGTGGTGTTAGTGTTGGTGTGTCTGTGATGTTAGTATTGGTTGGTGTGTCTGTGATGTTAGTGTTGGTTGGTGTGTCTGTGATGTTAGTATTGGTTGGTGTGTCTGTGATGTTAGTATTGGTTGGTGTGTCTGTGATGTTAGTGTTGGCTGGTGTGTCTGTGATGTTAGTGTTGGTTGGTGTGTCTGTGATGTTAGTATTGGTTGGTGTGTCTGTGATGTTAGTATTGGTTGGTGTGTCTGTGATGTTAGTATTGGTTGGTGTGTCTGTGATGTTAGTATTGGTTGGTGTGTCTGTGATGTTAGTATTGGTTGGTGTGTCTGTGATGTTAGTGTTGGCTGGTGTGTCTGTGATGTTAGTGTTGGTTGGTGTGTCTGTGATGTTAGTATTGGTTGGTGTGTCTGTGATGTTAGTATTGGTTGGTGTGTCTGTGATGTTAGTATTGGTTGGTGTGTCTGAGGTGTTAGTGTTGGTTGGTGTGTCTGTGATGTTAGTGTTGGTTGGTGTCTGTGATGTTAGTATTGGTTGGTGTGTCTGTGGTGTTAGTGTTGGTGTGTCTGTGGTGTTAGTATTGGTTGGTGTGTCTGTGATCTTAGTGTTGGTTGGTGTGTCTGTGATGTTAGTATTGGTTGGTGTGTCTGTGATGTTAGTATTGGTTGGTGTGTCTGTGATGTTAGTATTGGTTGGTGTGTCTGTGATGTTAGTATTGGTTGGTGTGTCTGTGATGTTAGTGTTGGTTGGTGTGTCTGTGATGTTAGTGTTGGTTGGTGTGTCTGTGATGTTAGTATTGGTTGGTGTGTCTGTGATGTTAGTATTGGTTGGTGTGTCTGTGATGTTAGTATTGGTTGGTGTGTCTGTGATGTTAGTGTTGGCTGGTGTGTCTGTGATGTTAGTGTTGGTTGGTGTGTCTGTGATGTTAGTATTGGTTGGTGTGTCTGTGATGTTAGTATTGGTTGGTGTGTCTGTGATGTTAGTGTTGGTTGGTGTGTCTGTGATGTTAGTATTGGTTGGTGTGTCTGTCATGTTAGTGTTGGTTGGTGTGTCTGTGATGTTAGTGTTGGTTGGTGTCTGTGATGTTAGTATTGGTTGGTGTGTCTGAGGTGTTAGTGTTGGTTGGCGTGTCTGTGATGTTAGTGTTGGTTGGTGTCTGTGATGTTAGTATTGGTTGGTGTGTCTGTGGTGTTAGTGTTGGTGTGTCTGTGGTGTTAGTGTTGGTTGGTGTGTCTGTGGTGTTAGTGTTGGTGTGTCTGTCATGTTAGTATTGGTTGGTGTGTCTGTGATGTTAGTGTTGGTTGGTGTGTCTGTGATGTTAGTATTGGTTGGTGTGTCTGTGATGTTAGTATTGGTTGGTGTGTCTGTGGTGTTAGTGTTGGTTGGTGTGTCTGTGATGTTAGTGTTGGTTGGTGTCTGTGATGTTAGTATTGGTTGGTGTGTCTGTGATGTTAGTATTGGTTGGTGTGTCTGTGATGTTAGTATTGATGTGTCTGTGATGTTAGTATTGGTTGGTGTGTCTGTGCTGTTAGTATTGGTTGGTGTGTCTGTGATGTTAGTATTGGTTGGTGTGTCTGTGGTGTTAGTGTTGGTTGGTGTGTCTGTGATGTTAGTGTTGTTTGGTGTCTGTGATGTTAGTATTGGTTGGTGTGTCTGTGATGTTAGTATTGGTTGGTGTGTCTGTGATGTTAGTATTGGTTGGTGTGTCTATGATGTTAGTATTGGTTGGGATGTCTGTGATGTTAGTATTGGTTGGTGTGTCTGTGATGTTAGTGTTGGTTGGTGTGTCTGTGATGTTAGTATTGGTTGGTGTGTCTGTGTTGTTAGTGTTGGTTGGTGTGTCTGTGATGTTAGTATTGGTTGGTGTGTCTGTGATGTTAGTGTTGGTTGGTGTGTCTGTGATGTTAGTGTTGGTTGGTGTCTGTGATGTTAGTATTGGTTGGTGTGTCTGTGGTGTTAGTGTTGGTTGGTGTGTCTGTGCTGTTAGTGTTGGTTGGTGTCTGTGATGTTAGTGTTGGTTGGTGTGTCTGTGATGTTAGTGTTGGTTGGTGTGTCTGTGATGTTAGTATTGGTTGGTGTGTCTGTGATGTTAGTATTGGTTGGTGTGTCTGTGATGTTAGTATTGGTTGGTGTGTCTGTGATGTTAGTATTGGTTGGTGTGTCTGTGATGTTAGTATTGGTTGGTGTGTCTGTGATGTTAGTGTTGGCTGGTGTGTCTGTGATGTTAGTGTTGGTTGGTGTGTCTGTGATGTTAGTATTGGTTGGTGTGTCTGTGATGTTAGTATTGGTTGGTGTGTCTGTGATGTTAGTGTTGGTTGGTGTGTCTGTGATGTTAGTATTGGTTGGTGTGTCTGTGATGTTAGTGTTGGTTGGTGTGTCTGTGATGTTAGTGTTGGTTGGTGTCTGTGATGTTAGTATTGGTTGGTGTGTCTGAGGTGTTAGTGTTGGTTGGTGTGTCTGTGATGTTAATGTTGGTTGGTGTCTGTGATGTTAGTATTGGTTGGTGTGTCTGTGGTGTTAGTGTTGGTGTGTCTGTGGTGTTAGTTTTGGTTGGTGTGTCTGTGATCTTAGTGTTGGTTGGTGTGTCTGTGATGTTAGTATTGGTTGGTGTGTCTGTGATCTTAGTGTTGGTTGGTGTGTCTGTGATGTTAGTATTGGTTGGTGTGTCTGTGATGTTAGTATTGGTTGGTGTGTCTGTGATGTTAGTATTGGTTGGTGTGTCTGTGATGTTAGTATTGGTTGGTGTGTCTGTGATGTTAGTGTTGGTTGGTGTGTCTGTGATGTTAGTGTTGGTTGGTGTGTCTGTGATGTTAGTATTGGTTGGTGTGTCTGTGATGTTAGTATTGGTTGGTGTGTCTGTGATGTTAGTGTTGGCTGGTGTGTCTGTGATGTTAGTGTTGGTTGGTGTGTCTGTGATGTTAGTATTGGTTGGTGTGTCTGTGATGTTAGTATTGGTTGGTGTGTCTGTGATGTTAGTATTGGTTGGTGTGTCTGTGATGTTAGTATTGGTTGGGATGTCTGTGATGTTAGTATTGGTTGGTGTGTCTGTGATGTTAGTGTTGGTTGGTGTGTCTGTGATGTTAGTATTGGTTGGTGTGTCTGTGTTGTTAGTGTTGGTTGGTGTGTCTGTGATGTTAGTATTGGTTGGTGTGTCTGTGATGTTAGTGTTGGTTGGTGTGTCTGTGATGTTAGTGTTGGTTGGTGTCTGTGATGTTAGTATTGGTTGGTGTGTCTGTGGTGTTAGTGTTGGTTGGTGTGTCTGTGCTGTTAGTGTTGGTTGGTGTCTGTGATGTTAGTGTTGGTGTGTCTGTGATGTTAGTATTGGTTGGTGTGTCTGTGGTGTTAGTGTTGGTGTGTCTGTGGTGTTAGTGTTGGTTGGTGTGTCTGTGGTGTTAGTGTTGGTGTGTCTGTGATGTTAGTATTGGTTGGTGTGTCTGTGATGTTAGTGTTGGTTGGTGTGTCTGTGATGTTAGTATTGGTTGGTGTGTCTGTGATGTTAGTATTGGTTGGTGTGTCTGTGATGTTAGTGTTGGCTGGTGTGTCTGTGATGTTAGTGTTGGTTGGTGTGTCTGTGATGTTAGTGTTGGTTGGTGTGTCTGTGATGTTAGTATTGGTTGGTGTGTCTGTGATGTTAGTATTGGTTGGTGTGTCTGTGATGTTAGTATTGGTTGGTGTGTCTGTGATGTTAGTATTGGTTGGTGTGTCTGTGATGTTAGTGTTGGCTGGTGTGTCTGTGATGTTAGTGTTGGTTGGTGTGTCTGTGATGTTAGTATTGGTTGGTGTGTCTGTGATGTTAGTATTGGTTGGTGTGTCTGTGATGTTAGTATTGGTTGGTGTGTCTGAGGTGTTAGTGTTGGTTGGTGTGTCTGTGATGTTAGTGTTGGTTGGTGTCTGTGATGTTAGTATTGGTTGGTGTGTCTGTGGTGTTAGTGTTGGTGTGTCTGTGGTGTTAGTTTTGGTTGGTGTGTCTGTGATCTTAGTGTTGGTTGGTGTGTCTGTGATGTTAGTATTGGTTGGTGTGTCTGTGATCTTAGTGTTGGTTGGTGTGTCTGTGATGTTAGTATTGGTTGGTGTGTCTGTGATGTTAGTATTGGTTGGTGTGTCTGTGATGTTAGTATTGGTTGGTGTGTCTGTGATGTTAGTATTGGTTGGTGTGTCTGTGATGTTAGTGTTGGTTGGTGTGTCTGTGATGTTAGTATTGGTTGGTGTGTCTGTGATGTTAGTATTGGTTGGTGTGTCTGTGATGTTAGTATTGGTTGGTGTGTCTGTGATGTTAGTGTTGGCTGGTGTGTCTGTGATGTTAGTGTTGGTTGGTGTGTCTGTGATGTTAGTATTGGTTGGTGTGTCTGTGATGTTAGTATTGGTTGGTGTGTCTGTGATGTTAGTGTTGGTTGGTGTGTCTGTGATGTTAGTATTGGTTGGTGTGTCTGTCATGTTAGTGTTGGTTGGTGTGTCTGTGATGTTAGTGTTGGTTGGTGTCTGTGATGTTAGTATTGGTTGGTGTGTCTGAGGTGTTAGTGTTGGTTGGCGTGTCTGTGATGTTAGTGTTGGTTGGTGTCTGTGATGTTAGTATTGGTTGGTGTGTCTGTGGTGTTAGTGTTGGTGTGTCTGTGGTGTTAGTGTTGGTTGGTGTGTCTGTGGTGTTAGTGTTGGTGTGTCTGTCATGTTAGTATTGGTTGGTGTGTCTGTGATGTTAGTGTTGGTTGGTGTGTCTGTGATGTTAGTATTGGTTGGTGTGTCTGTGATGTTAGTATTGGTTGGTGTGTCTGTGGTGTTAGTGTTGGTTGGTGTGTCTGTGATGTTAGTGTTGGTTGGTGTCTGTGATGTTAGTATTGGTTGGTGTGTCTGTGATGTTAGTATTGGTTGGTGTGTCTGTGATGTTAGTATTGATGTGTCTGTGATGTTAGTATTGGTTGGTGTGTCTGTGCTGTTAGTATTGGTTGGTGTGTCTGTGATGTTAGTATTGGTTGGTGTGTCTGTGGTGTTAGTGTTGGTTGGTGTGTCTGTGATGTTAGTGTTGTTTGGTGTCTGTGATGTTAGTATTGGTTGGTGTGTCTGTGATGTTAGTATTGGTTGGTGTGTCTGTGATGTTAGTATTGGTTGGTGTGTCTATGATGTTAGTATTGGTTGGGATGTCTGTGATGTTAGTATTGGTTGGTGTGTCTGTGATGTTAGTGTTGGTTGGTGTGTCTGTGATGTTAGTATTGGTTGGTGTGTCTGTGTTGTTAGTGTTGGTTGGTGTGTCTGTGATGTTAGTATTGGTTGGTGTGTCTGTGATGTTAGTGTTGGTTGGTGTGTCTGTGATGTTAGTGTTGGTTGGTGTCTGTGATGTTAGTATTGGTTGGTGTGTCTGTGGTGTTAGTGTTGGTTGGTGTGTCTGTGCTGTTAGTGTTGGTTGGTGTCTGTGATGTTAGTGTTGGTGTGTCTGTGATGTTAGTATTGGTTGGTGTGTCTGTGGTGTTAGTGTTGGTGTGTCTGTGGTGTTAGTGTTGGTTGGTGTGTCTGTGGTGTTAGTGTTGGTGTGTCTGTGATGTTAGTATTGGTTGGTGTGTCTGTGATGTTAGTGTTAGTTGGTGTGTCTGTGGTGTTAGTATTGGTTGGTGTGTCTGTGGTGTTAGTATCGGTTGGTGTGTCTGTGGTGTTAGTATTGGTTGGTGTGTCTGTGCTGTTAGTATTGGTTGGTGTGTCTGTGGTGTTAGTATTGGTTGGTGTGTCTGTGCTGTTAGTATCGGTTGGTGTGTCTGTGATGTTGGTATTGGTTGGTGTGTATGTGATGTTAGTATTGGTTGGTGTGTCTATGATGTTAGTATTGGTTGGTGTGTCTGTGCTGTTAGTATTGGTTGGTGTGTCTGTGATGTTAGTGTTAGTTGGTGTGTCTGTGGTGTTAGTATTGGTTGGTGTGTCTGTGATGTTAGTATTGGTTGGTGTGTCTGTGATGTTAGTATTGGTTGGTGTGTCTGTGATGTTAGTATTGGTTGGTGTGTCTGTGATGTTAGTATTGGTGTGTCTGTGATGTTAGTATTGATGTGTCTGTGATGTTAGTATTGATGTGTCTGTGATGTTATTATTGATGTGTCTGTGATGTTATTATTGGTTGGTGTGTCTGTGATGTTAGTATTGGTGTGTCTGTGATGTTAGTATTGGTTGGTGTGTCTGTGATGTTAGTATTGGTGTGTCTGTGATGTTAGTATTGGTGTGTCTGTGATGTTAGTATTGATGTGTCTGTGATGTTATTATTGGTTGGTGTGTCTGTGATGTTAGTATTGGTGTGTCTGTGATGTTAGTATTGGTTGGTGTGTCTGTGATGTTAGTATTGGTGTGTCTGTGATGTTAGTATTGATGTGTCTGTGATGTTAGTATTGGTGTGTCTGTGATGTTAGTATTGGTTGGTGTGTCTGTGATGTTAGTATTGGTGTGTCTGTGATGTTAGTATTGATGTGTCTGTGATATTGGTATTGGTTGGTGTGTCTGTGATGTTAGTATCGGTGTGTCTGTGATGTTAGTATCGGTGTGTCTGTGATGTTAGTATTGGTTGGTGTGTCTGTGGTGTTAGTGTTGGTGTGTCTGTGGTGTTAGTTTTGGTTGGTGTGTCTGTGATCTTAGTGTTGGTTGGTGTGTCTGTGATGTTAGTATTGGTTGGTGTGTCTGTGATCTTAGTGTTGGTTGGTGTGTCTGTGATGTTAGTATTGGTTGGTGTGTCTGTGATGTTAGTATTGGTTGGTGTGTCTGTGATGTTAGTATTGGTTGGTGTGTCTGTGATGTTAGTATTGGTTGGTGTGTCTGTGATGTTAGTGTTGGTTGGTGTGTCTGTGATGTTAGTGTTGGTTGGTGTGTCTGTGATGTTAGTATTGGTTGGTGTGTCTGTGATGTTAGTATTGGTTGGTGTGTCTGTGATGTTAGTATTGGCTGGTGTGTCTGTGATGTTAGTGTTGGTTGGTGTGTCTGTGATGTTAGTATTGGTTGGTGTGTCTGTGATGTTAGTATTGGTTGGTGTGTCTGTGATGTTAGTGTTGGTTGGTGTGTCTGTGATGTTAGTATTGGTTGGTGTGTCTGTGATGTTAGTGTTGGTTGGTGTGTCTGTGATGTTAGTGTTGGTTGGTGTCTGTGATGTTAGTATTGGTTGGTGTGTCTGAGGTGTTAGTGTTGGTTGGCGTGTCTGTGATGTTAGTGTTGGTTGGTGTCTGTGATGTTAGTATTGGTTGGTGTGTCTGTGGTGTTAGTGTTGGTGTGTCTGTGGTGTTAGTGTTGGTTGGTGTGTCTGTGGTGTTAGTGTTGGTGTGTCTGTCATGTTAGTATTGGTTGGTGTGTCTGTGATGTTAGTGTTGGTTGGTGTGTCTGTGATGTTAGTATTGGTTGGTGTGTCTGTGATGTTAGTATTGGTTGGTGTGTCTGTGGTGTTAGTGTTGGTTGGTGTGTCTGTGATGTTAGTGTTGGTTGGTGTCTGTGATGTTAGTATTGGTTGGTGTGTCTGTGATGTTAGTATTGGTTGGTGTGTCTGTGATGTTAGTATTGATGTGTCTGTGATGTTAGTATTGGTTGGTGTGTCTGTGCTGTTAGTATTGGTTGGTGTGTCTGTGATGTTAGTATTGGTTGGTGTGTCTGTGGTGTTAGTGTTGGTTGGTGTGTCTGTGATGTTAGTGTTGTTTGGTGTCTGTGATGTTAGTATTGGTTGGTGTGTCTGTGATGTTAGTATTGGTTGGTGTGTCTGTGATGTTAGTATTGGTTGGTGTGTCTATGATGTTAGTATTGGTTGGGATGTCTGTGATGTTAGTATTGGTTGGTGTGTCTGTGATGTTAGTGTTGGTTGGTGTGTCTGTGATGTTAGTATTGGTTGGTGTGTCTGTGTTGTTAGTGTTGGTTGGTGTGTCTGTGATGTTAGTATTGGTTGGTGTGTCTGTGATGTTAGTGTTGGTTGGTGTGTCTGTGATGTTAGTGTTGGTTGGTGTCTGTGATGTTAGTATTGGTTGGTGTGTCTGTGGTGTTAGTGTTGGTTGGTGTGTCTGTGCTGTTAGTGTTGGTTGGTGTCTGTGATGTTAGTGTTGGTGTGTCTGTGATGTTAGTATTGGTTGGTGTGTCTGTGATGTTAGTATTGGTTGGTGTGTCTGTGATGTTAGTGTTGGTTGGTGTGTCTGTGATGTTAGTATTGGTTGGTGTGTCTGTGATGTTAGTGTTGGTTGGTGTGTCTGTGATGTTAGTGTTGGTTGGTGTCTGTGATGTTAGTATTGGTTGGTGTGTCTGAGGTGTTAGTGTTGGTTGGCGTGTCTGTGATGTTAGTGTTGGTTGGTGTCTGTGATGTTAGTATTGGTTGGTGTGTCTGTGGTGTTAGTGTTGGTGTGTCTGTGGTGTTAGTGTTGGTTGGTGTGTCTGTGGTGTTAGTGTTGGTGTGTCTGTCATGTTAGTATTGGTTGGTGTGTCTGTGATGTTAGTGTTGGTTGGTGTGTCTGTGATGTTAGTATTGGTTGGTGTGTCTGTGATGTTAGTATTGGTTGGTGTGTCTGTGGTGTTAGTGTTGGTTGGTGTGTCTGTGATGTTAGTGTTGGTTGGTGTCTGTGATGTTAGTATTGGTTGGTGTGTCTGTGATGTTAGTATTGGTTGGTGTGTCTGTGATGTTAGTATTGATGTGTCTGTGATGTTAGTATTGGTTGGTGTGTCTGTGCTGTTAGTATTGGTTGGTGTGTCTGTGATGTTAGTATTGGTTGGTGTGTCTGTGGTGTTAGTGTTGGTTGGTGTGTCTGTGATGTTAGTGTTGTTTGGTGTCTGTGATGTTAGTATTGGTTGGTGTGTCTGTGATGTTAGTATTGGTTGGTGTGTCTGTGATGTTAGTATTGGTTGGTGTGTCTATGATGTTAGTATTGGTTGGGATGTCTGTGATGTTAGTATTGGTTGGTGTGTCTGTGATGTTAGTGTTGGTTGGTGTGTCTGTGATGTTAGTATTGGTTGGTGTGTCTGTGTTGTTAGTGTTGGTTGGTGTGTCTGTGATGTTAGTATTGGTTGGTGTGTCTGTGATGTTAGTGTTGGTCGGTGTGTCTGTGATGTTAGTGTTGGTTGGTGTCTGTGATGTTAGTATTGGTTGGTGTGTCTGTGGTGTTAGTGTTGGTTGGTGTGTCTGTGCTGTTAGTGTTGGTTGGTGTCTGTGATGTTAGTGTTGGTGTGTCTGTGATGTTAGTATTGGTTGGTGTGTCTGTGGTGTTAGTGTTGGTGTGTCTGTGGTGTTAGTATTGGTTGGTGTGTCTGTGATGTTAGTGTTAGTTGGTGTGTCTGTGGTGTTAGTATTGGTTGGTGTGTCTGTGGTGTTAGTATCGGTTGGTGTGTCTGTGGTGTTAGTATTGGTTGGTGTGTCTGTGCTGTTAGTATTGGTTGGTGTGTCTGTGGTGTTAGTATTGGTTGGTGTGTCTGTGCTGTTAGTATCGGTTGGTGTGTCTGTGATGTTGGTATTGGTTGGTGTGTATGTGATGTTAGTATTGGTTGGTGTGTCTATGATGTTAGTATTGGTTGGTGTGTCTGTGCTGTTAGTATTGGTTGGTGTGTCTGTGATGTTAGTGTTAGTTGGTGTGTCTGTGGTGTTAGTATTGGTTGGTGTGTCTGTGATGTTAGTATTGGTTGGTGTGTCTGTGATGTTAGTATTGGTTGGTGTGTCTGTGATGTTAGTATTGGTTGGTGTGTCTGTGATGTTAGTATTGGTGTGTCTGTGATGTTAGTATTGATGTGTCTGTGATGTTAGTATTGATGTGTCTGTGATGTTATTATTGATGTGTCTGTGATGTTATTATTGGTTGGTGTGTCTGTGATGTTAGTATTGGTGTGTCTGTGATGTTAGTATTGGTTGGTGTGTCTGTGATGTTAGTATTGGTGTGTCTGTGATGTTAGTATTGGTGTGTCTGTGATGTTAGTATTGATGTGTCTGTGATGTTATTATTGGTTGGTGTGTCTGTGATGTTAGTATTGGTGTGTCTGTGATGTTAGTATTGGTTGGTGTGTCTGTGATGTTAGTATTGGTGTGTCTGTGATGTTAGTATTGATGTGTCTGTGATGTTAGTATTGGTGTGTCTGTGATGTTAGTATTGGTTGGTGTGTCTGTGATGTTAGTATTGGTGTGTCTGTGATGTTAGTATTGATGTGTCTGTGATATTGGTATTGGTTGGTGTGTCTGTGATGTTAGTATCGGTGTGTCTGTGATGTTAGTATTGGTGTGTCTGTGATGTTAGTATTGATGTATCTGTGATGTTATTATTGGTTGGTGTGTCTGTGATGTTAGTATTGGTGTGTCTGTGATGTTAGTATTGGTTGGTGTGTCTGTGATGTTAGTATTGGTGTGTCTGTGATGTTAGTATTGATGTGTCTGTGATATTGGTATTGGTTGGTGTGTCTGTGATGTTAGTATCGGTGTGTCTGTGATATTAGTATTGGTGTGTCTGTGGTGTTATTATTGATGTGTCTGTGATGTTGGTATTGGTTGGTGTGTCTGTGATGTTCATGTTGGTGTGTCTGTGATGTTAGTATCGGTGTGTCTGTGATGTTAGTATTGATGTGTCTGTGATGTTGGTATTGGTTGGTGTGTCTGTGATGTTCATGTTGGAGTGTCTGTGATGTTATTATTGGTTGGAGTGTCTGTGATGTTAGTATTGGTGTGTCTGTGATGTTGGTATTGGTTGGTGTGTCTGTGATGTTCGTGTTGGAGTGTCTGTGATGTTAGTATTGGTGTGTCTGTGGTGTTAGTATTGGTTGGTGTGTCTGTGATGTTAGTATTGGTTGGTTTGTCTGTGATGTTAGTATTGGTTGGTGTGTCTGTGATGTTAGTATTGGTTGGTGTGTCTGTGATGTTAGTATTGGTTGGTGTGTCTGTGATGTTAGTATTGGTTGGTGTGTCTGTGATGTTAGTATTGGTTGGTGTGTCTGTGATGTTAGTATTGGTTGGTGTGTCTGTGATGTTAGTATTGGTTGGTGTGTCTGTGATGTTCGTGTTGGAGTGTCTGTGATGTTAGTATTGGTGTGTCTGTGGTGTTAGTATTGGTTGGTGTGTCTGTGATGTTAGTATTGGTTGGTGTGTCTATGATGTTAGTATTGTTTGGTGTGTCTGTGCTGTTAGTATTGGTTGGTGTGTCTGTGATGTTAGTGTTAGTTGGTGTGTCTGTGGTGTTAGTATTGGTTGGTGTGTCTGTGATGTTATTATTGGTTTGTGTGTCTGTGATGTTAGTATTGGTTGGTGTGTCTGTGATGTTAGTATTGGTTGGTGTGTCTGTGATGTTAGTATTGGTGTGTCTGTGATGTTAGTATTGATGTGTCTGTGATGTTAGTATTGGTTGGTGTGTCTGTGATGTTATTATTGATGTGTCTGTGATGTTAGTATTGATGTGTCTGTGATGTTATTATTGGTTGGTGTGTCTGTGATGTTAGTATTGGTGTGTCTGTGATGTTAGTATTGGTTGGTGTGTCTGTGATGTTAGTATTGGTGTGTCTGTGATGTTAGTATTGGTGTGTCTGTGATGTTAGTATTGATGTGTCTGTGATGTTATTATTGGTTGGTGTGTCTGTGATGTTAGTATTGGTGTGTCTGTGATGTTAGTATTGGTTGGTGTGTCTGTGATGTTAGTATTGGTGTGTCTGTGATGTTAGTATTGATGTGTCTGTGATGTTATTATTGGTTGGTGTGTCTGTGATGTTAGTATTGGTGTGTCTGTGATGTTAGTATTGGTTGGTGTGTCTGTGATGTTAGTATTGGTGTGTCTGTGATGTTAGTATTGATGTGTCTGTGATATTGGTATTGGTTGGTGTGTCTGTGATGTTAGTATCGGTGTGTCTGTGATGTTAGTATTGGTGTGTCTGTGATGTTAGTATTGATGTATCTGTGATGTTATTATTGGTTGGTGTGTCTGTGATGTTAGTATTGGTGTGTCTGTGATGTTAGTATTGGTTGGTGTGTCTGTGATGTTAGTATTGGTGTGTCTGTGATGTTAGTATTGATGTGTCTGTGATATTGGTATTGGTTGGTGTGTCTGTGATGTTAGTATCGGTGTGTCTGTGATGTTAGTATTGGTGTGTCTGTGGTGTTATTATTGACGTGTCTGTGATGTTGGTATTGGTTGGTGTGTCTGTGATGTTCATGTTGGTGTGTCTGTGATGTTAGTATCGGTGTGTCTGTGATGTTAGTATTGATGTGTCTGTGATGTTGGTATTGGTTGGTGTGTCTGTGATGTTGGTATTGGTTGGTGTGTCTGTGATGTTCATGTTGGAGTGTCTGTGATGTTATTATTGGTTGGAGTGTCTGTGATGTTAGTATTGGTGTGTCTGTGATGTTGGTATTGGTTGGTGTGTCTGTGATGTTCGTGTTGGAGTGTCTGTGATGTTAGTATTGGTGTGTCTGTGGTGTTAGTATTGGTTGGTGTGTCTGTGATGTTAGTATTGGTTGGTTTGTCTGTGATGTTAGTATTGGTTGGTGTGTCTGTGATGTTAGTATTGGTTGGTGTGTCTGTGATGTTAGTATTGGTTGGTGTGTCTGTGATGTTAGTATTGGTTGGTGTGTCTGTGATGTTAGTATTGGTTGGTGTGTCTGTGATGTTAGTATTGGTTGGTGTGTCTGTGATGTTAGTATTGGTTGGTGTGTCTGTGATGTTCGTGTTGGAGTGTCTGTGATGTTAGTATTGGTGTGTCTGTGGTGTTAGTATTGGTTGGTGTGTCTGTGATGTTAGTATTGGTTGGTGTGTCTATGATGTTAGTATTGGTTGGTGTGTCTGTGCTGTTAGTATTGGTTGGTGTGTCTGTGATGTTAGTGTTAGTTGGTGTGTCTGTGGTGTTAGTATTGGTTGGTGTGTCTGTGATGTTATTATTGGTTTGTGTGTCTGTGATGTTAGTATTGGTTGGTGTGTCTGTGATGTTAGTATTGGTTGGTGTGTCTGTGATGTTAGTATTGGTGTGTCTGTGATGTTAGTATTGATGTGTCTGTGATGTTAGTATTGGTTGGTGTGTCTGTGATGTTATTATTGATGTGTCTGTGATGTTAGTATTGATGTGTCTGTGATGTTATTATTGGTTGGTGTGTCTGTGATGTTAGTATTGGTGTGTCTGTGATGTTAGTATTGGTTGGTGTGTCTGTGATGTTAGTATTGGTGTGTCTGTGATGTTAGTATTGGTGTGTCTGTGATGTTAGTATTGATGTGTCTGTGATGTTATTATTGGTTGGTGTGTCTGTGATGTTAGTATTGGTGTGTCTGTGATGTTAGTATTGGTTGGTGTGTCTGTGATGTTAGTATTGGTGTGTCTGTGATGTTAGTATTGATGTGTCTGTGATGTTATTATTGGTTGGTGTGTCTGTGATGTTAGTATTGGTGTGTCTGTGATGTTAGTATTGGTTGGTGTGTCTGTGATGTTAGTATTGGTGTGTCTGTGATGTTAGTATTGATGTGTCTGTGATATTGGTATTGGTTGGTGTGTCTGTGATGTTAGTATCGGTGTGTCTGTGATGTTAGTATTGGTGTGTCTGTGATGTTAGTATTGATGTATCTGTGATGTTATTATTGGTTGGTGTGTCTGTGATGTTAGTATTGGTGTGTCTGTGATGTTAGTATTGGTTGGTGTGTCTGTGATGTTAGTATTGGTGTGTCTGTGATGTTAGTATTGATGTGTCTGTGATATTGGTATTGGTTGGTGTGTCTGTGATGTTAGTATCGGTGTGTCTGTGATGTTAGTATTGGTGTGTCTGTGGTGTTATTATTGACGTGTCTGTGATGTTGGTATTGGTTGGTGTGTCTGTGATGTTCATGTTGGTGTGTCTGTGATGTTAGTATCGGTGTGTCTGTGATGTTAGTATTGATGTGTCTGTGATGTTGGTATTGGTTGGTGTGTCTGTGATGTTCATGTTGGAGTGTCTGTGATGTTATTATTGGTTGGAGTGTCTGTGATGTTAGTATTGGTGTGTCTGTGATGTTGGTATTGGTTGGTGTGTCTGTGATGTTGGTATTGATGTGTATTTGATGTTAGTATCGGTGTGTCTGTGATGTTGGTATTGGTTGGTGTGTCTGTGATGTTCGTGTTGGAGTGTCTGTGATGTTAGTATTGGTGTGTCTGTGGTGTTAGTATTGGTTGGTGTGTCTGTGATGTTAGTATTGGTTGGTTTGTCTGTGATGTTAGTATTGGTTGGTGTGTCTGTGATGTTAGTATTGGTTGGTGTGTCTGTGATGTTAGTATTGGTTGGTGTGTCTGTGATGTTAGTATTGGTTGGTGTGTCTGTGATGTTAGTATTGGTTGGTGTGTCTGTGATGTTAGTATTGGTTGGTGTGTCTGTGATGTTAGTATTGGTTGGTGTGTCTGTGATGTTCGTGTTGGAGTGTCTGTGATGTTAGTATTGGTGTGTCTGTGGTGTTAGTATTGGTTGGTGTGTCTGTGATGTTAGTATTGGTTGGTGTGTCTATGATGTTAGTATTGGTTGGTGTGTCTGTGCTGTTAGTATTGGTTGGTGTGTCTGTGATGTTAGTGTTAGTTGGTGTGTCTGTGGTGTTAGTATTGGTTGGTGTGTCTGTGATGTTATTATTGGTTTGTGTGTCTGTGATGTTAGTATTGGTTGGTGTGTCTGTGATGTTAGTATTGGTTGGTGTGTCTGTGATGTTAGTATTGGTGTGTCTGTGATGTTAGTATTGATGTGTCTGTGATGTTAGTATTGGTTGGTGTGTCTGTGATGTTATTATTGATGTGTCTGTGATGTTAGTATTGATGTGTCTGTGATGTTATTATTGGTTGGTGTGTCTGTGATGTTAGTATTGGTGTGTCTGTGATGTTAGTATTGGTTGGTGTGTCTGTGATGTTAGTATTGGTGTGTCTGTGATGTTAGTATTGGTGTGTCTGTGATGTTAGTATTGATGTGTCTGTGATGTTATTATTGGTTGGTGTGTCTGTGATGTTAGTATTGGTGTGTCTGTGATGTTAGTATTGGTTGGTGTGTCTGTGATGTTAGTATTGGTGTGTGTCTGTGATGTTAGTATTGATGTGTCTGTGATGTTATTATTGGTTGGTGTGTCTGTGATGTTAGTATTGGTGTGTCTGTGATGTTAGTATTGGTTGGTGTGTCTGTGATGTTAGTATTGGTGTGTCTGTGATGTTAGTATTGATGTGTCTGTGATATTGGTATTGGTTGGTGTTTCTGTGATGTTAGTATCGGTGTGTCTGTGATGTTAGTATTGGTGTGTCTGTGATGTTAGTATTGATGTGTCTGTGATGTTATTATTGGTTGGTGTGTCTGTGATGTTAGTATTGGTGTGTCTGTGATGTTAGTATTGGTTGGTGTGTCTGTGATGTTAGTATTGGTGTGTCTGTGATGTTAGTATTGATGTGTCTGTGATGTTGGTATTGGTTGGTGTGTCTGTGATGTTCATGTTGGTGTGTCTGTGATGTTAGTATCGGTGTGTCTGTGATGTTAGTATTGATGTGTATGTGATGTTGGTATTGGTTGGTGTGTCTGTGATGTTCATGTTGGAGTGTCTGTGATGTTATTATTGGTTGGAGTGTCTGTGATGTTAGTATTGGTGTGTCTGTGATGTTGGTATTGGTTGGTGTGTCTGTGATGTTCGTGTTGGAGTGTCTGTGATGTTAGTATTGGTGTGTCTGTGGTGTTAGTATTGGTTGGTGTGTCTGTGATGTTAGTATTGGTTGGTGTGTCTGTGATGTTAGTATTGGTTGGTGTGTCTGTGATGTTCGTGTTGGTGTGTCTGTGATGTTAGTATTGGTTGGTGTGTCTGTGATGTTCGTGTTGGTGTGTCTGTGATGTTGGTATTGGTTGGTGTGTCTGTGATGTTCGTGTTGGTGTGTCTGTGATGTTGGTATTGGTTGGTGTGTCTGTGATGTTCGTGTTGGTGTGTCTGTGATGTTAGTATTGGTTGGTGTGTCTGTGATGTTAGTATTGATGTGTCTGTGATGTTGGTATTGGTTGGTGTGTCTGTGATGTTGGTATTGGTTGGTGTGTCTGTGATGTTCATGTTGGAGTGTCTGTGATGTTATTATTGGTTGGAGTGTCTGTGATGTTAGTATTGGTGTGTCTGTGATGTTGGTATTGGTTGGTGTGTCTGTGATGTTCGTGTTGGAGTGTCTGTGATGTTAGTATTGGTGTGTCTGTGGTGTTAGTATTGGTTGGTGTGTCTGTGATGTTAGTATTGGTTGGTTTGTCTGTGATGTTAGTATTGGTTGGTGTGTCTGTGATGTTAGTATTGGTTGGTGTGTCTGTGATGTTAGTATTGGTTGGTGTGTCTGTGATGTTAGTATTGGTTGGTGTGTCTGTGATGTTAGTATTGGTTGGTGTGTCTGTGATGTTAGTATTGGTTGGTGTGTCTGTGATGTTAGTATTGGTTGGTGTGTCTGTGATGTTCGTGTTGGAGTGTCTGTGATGTTAGTATTGGTGTGTCTGTGGTGTTAGTATTGGTTGGTGTGTCTGTGATGTTAGTATTGGTTGGTGTGTCTATGATGTTAGTATTGGTTGGTGTGTCTGTGCTGTTAGTATTGGTTGGTGTGTCTGTGATGTTAGTGTTAGTTGGTGTGTCTGTGGTGTTAGTATTGGTTGGTGTGTCTGTGATGTTATTATTGGTTTGTGTGTCTGTGATGTTAGTATTGGTTGGTGTGTCTGTGATGTTAGTATTGGTTGGTGTGTCTGTGATGTTAGTATTGGTGTGTCTGTGATGTTAGTATTGATGTGTCTGTGATGTTAGTATTGGTTGGTGTGTCTGTGATGTTATTATTGATGTGTCTGTGATGTTAGTATTGATGTGTCTGTGATGTTATTATTGGTTGGTGTGTCTGTGATGTTAGTATTGGTGTGTCTGTGATGTTAGTATTGGTTGGTGTGTCTGTGATGTTAGTATTGGTGTGTCTGTGATGTTAGTATTGGTGTGTCTGTGATGTTAGTATTGATGTGTCTGTGATGTTATTATTGGTTGGTGTGTCTGTGATGTTAGTATTGGTGTGTCTGTGATGTTAGTATTGGTTGGTGTGTCTGTGATGTTAGTATTGGTGTGTCTGTGATGTTAGTATTGATGTGTCTGTGATGTTATTATTGGTTGGTGTGTCTGTGATGTTAGTATTGGTGTGTCTGTGATGTTAGTATTGGTTGGTGTGTCTGTGATGTTAGTATTGGTGTGTCTGTGATGTTAGTATTGATGTGTCTGTGATATTGGTATTGGTTGGTGTGTCTGTGATGTTAGTATCGGTGTGTCTGTGATGTTAGTATTGGTGTGTCTGTGATGTTAGTATTGATGTATCTGTGATGTTATTATTGGTTGGTGTGTCTGTGATGTTAGTATTGGTGTGTCTGTGATGTTAGTATTGGTTGGTGTGTCTGTGATGTTAGTATTGGTGTGTCTGTGATGTTAGTATTGATGTGTCTGTGATATTGGTATTGGTTGGTGTGTCTGTGATGTTAGTATCGGTGTGTCTGTGATGTTAGTATTGGTGTGTCTGTGGTGTTATTATTGACGTGTCTGTGATGTTGGTATTGGTTGGTGTGTCTGTGATGTTCATGTTGGTGTGTCTGTGATGTTAGTATCGGTGTGTCTGTGATGTTAGTATTGATGTGTCTGTGATGTTGGTATTGGTTGGTGTGTCTGTGATGTTCATGTTGGAGTGTCTGTGATGTTATTATTGGTTGGAGTGTCTGTGATGTTAGTATTGGTGTGTCTGTGATGTTGGTATTGGTTGGTGTGTCTGTGATGTTGGTATTGATGTGTATTTGATGTTAGTATCGGTGTGTCTGTGATGTTGGTATTGGTTGGTGTGTCTGTGATGTTCGTGTTGGAGTGTCTGTGATGTTAGTATTGGTGTGTCTGTGGTGTTAGTATTGGTTGGTGTGTCTGTGATGTTAGTATTGGTTGGTTTGTCTGTGATGTTAGTATTGGTTGGTGTGTCTGTGATGTTAGTATTGGTTGGTGTGTCTGTGATGTTAGTATTGGTTGGTGTGTCTGTGATGTTAGTATTGGTTGGTGTGTCTGTGATGTTAGTATTGGTTGGTGTGTCTGTGATGTTAGTATTGGTTGGTGTGTCTGTGATGTTAGTATTGGTTGGTGTGTCTGTGATGTTCGTGTTGGAGTGTCTGTGATGTTAGTATTGGTGTGTCTGTGGTGTTAGTATTGGTTGGTGTGTCTGTGATGTTAGTATTGGTTGGTGTGTCTATGATGTTAGTATTGGTTGGTGTGTCTGTGCTGTTAGTATTGGTTGGTGTGTCTGTGATGTTAGTGTTAGTTGGTGTGTCTGTGGTGTTAGTATTGGTTGGTGTGTCTGTGATGTTATTATTGGTTTGTGTGTCTGTGATGTTAGTATTGGTTGGTGTGTCTGTGATGTTAGTATTGGTTGGTGTGTCTGTGATGTTAGTATTGGTGTGTCTGTGATGTTAGTATTGATGTGTCTGTGATGTTAGTATTGGTTGGTGTGTCTGTGATGTTATTATTGATGTGTCTGTGATGTTAGTATTGATGTGTCTGTGATGTTATTATTGGTTGGTGTGTCTGTGATGTTAGTATTGGTGTGTCTGTGATGTTAGTATTGGTTGGTGTGTCTGTGATGTTAGTATTGGTGTGTCTGTGATGTTAGTATTGGTGTGTCTGTGATGTTAGTATTGATGTGTCTGTGATGTTATTATTGGTTGGTGTGTCTGTGATGTTAGTATTGGTGTGTCTGTGATGTTAGTATTGGTTGGTGTGTCTGTGATGTTAGTATTGGTGTGTCTGTGATGTTAGTATTGATGTGTCTGTGATGTTATTATTGGTTGGTGTGTCTGTGATGTTAGTATTGGTGTGTCTGTGATGTTAGTATTGGTTGGTGTGTCTGTGATGTTAGTATTGGTGTGTCTGTGATGTTAGTATTGATGTGTCTGTGATATTGGTATTGGTTGGTGTTTCTGTGATGTTAGTATCGGTGTGTCTGTGATGTTAGTATTGGTGTGTCTGTGATGTTAGTATTGATGTGTCTGTGATGTTATTATTGGTTGGTGTGTCTGTGATGTTAGTATTGGTGTGTCTGTGATGTTAGTATTGGTTGGTGTGTCTGTGATGTTAGTATTGGTGTGTCTGTGATGTTAGTATTGATGTGTCTGTGATGTTGGTATTGGTTGGTGTGTCTGTGATGTTCATGTTGGTGTGTCTGTGATGTTAGTATCGGTGTGTCTGTGATGTTAGTATTGATGTGTATGTGATGTTGGTATTGGTTGGTGTGTCTGTGATGTTCATGTTGGAGTGTCTGTGATGTTATTATTGGTTGGAGTGTCTGTGATGTTAGTATTGGTGTGTCTGTGATGTTGGTATTGGTTGGTGTGTCTGTGATGTTCGTGTTGGAGTGTCTGTGATGTTAGTATTGGTGTGTCTGTGGTGTTAGTATTGGTTGGTGTGTCTGTGATGTTAGTATTGGTTGGTGTGTCTGTGATGTTAGTATTGATGTGTCTGTGATGTTATTATTGGTTGGTGTGTCTGTGATGTTAGTATTGGTGTGTCTGTGATGTTAGTATTGGTTGGTGTGTCTGTGATGTTAGTATTGGTGTGTCTGTGATGTTAGTATTGGTGTGTCTGTGATGTTAGTATTGATGTGTCTGTGATGTTATTATTGGTTGGTGTGTCTGTGATGTTAGTATTGGTGTGTCTGTGATGTTAGTATTGGTTGGTGTGTCTGTGATGTTAGTATTGGTGTGTCTGTGATGTTAGTATTGATGTGTCTGTGATGTTATTATTGGTTGGTGTGTCTGTGATGTTAGTATTGGTGTGTCTGTGATGTTAGTATTGGTTGGTGTGTCTGTGATGTTAGTATTGGTGTGTCTGTGATGTTAGTATTGATGTGTCTGTGATATTGGTATTGGTTGGTGTGTCTGTGATGTTAGTATCGGTGTGTCTGTGATGTTAGTATTGGTGTGTCTGTGATGTTAGTATTGATGTATCTGTGATGTTATTATTGGTTGGTGTGTCTGTGATGTTAGTATTGGTGTGTCTGTGATGTTAGTATTGGTTGGTGTGTCTGTGATGTTAGTATTGGTGTGTCTGTGATGTTAGTATTGATGTGTCTGTGATATTGGTATTGGTTGGTGTGTCTGTGATGTTAGTATCGGTGTGTCTGTGATGTTAGTATTGGTGTGTCTGTGGTGTTATTATTGACGTGTCTGTGATGTTGGTATTGGTTGGTGTGTCTGTGATGTTCATGTTGGTGTGTCTGTGATGTTAGTATCGGTGTGTCTGTGATGTTAGTATTGATGTGTCTGTGATGTTGGTATTGGTTGGTGTGTCTGTGATGTTCATGTTGGAGTGTCTGTGATGTTATTATTGGTTGGAGTGTCTGTGATGTTAGTATTGGTGTGTCTGTGATGTTGGTATTGGTTGGTGTGTCTGTGATGTTGGTATTGATGTGTATTTGATGTTAGTATCGGTGTGTCTGTGATGTTGGTATTGGTTGGTGTGTCTGTGATGTTCGTGTTGGAGTGTCTGTGATGTTAGTATTGGTGTGTCTGTGGTGTTAGTATTGGTTGGTGTGTCTGTGATGTTAGTATTGGTTGGTTTGTCTGTGATGTTAGTATTGGTTGGTGTGTCTGTGATGTTAGTATTGGTTGGTGTGTCTGTGATGTTAGTATTGGTTGGTGTGTCTGTGATGTTAGTATTGGTTGGTGTGTCTGTGATGTTAGTATTGGTTGGTGTGTCTGTGATGTTAGTATTGGTTGGTGTGTCTGTGATGTTAGTATTGGTTGGTGTGTCTGTGATGTTCGTGTTGGAGTGTCTGTGATGTTAGTATTGGTGTGTCTGTGGTGTTAGTATTGGTTGGTGTGTCTGTGATGTTAGTATTGGTTGGTGTGTCTATGATGTTAGTATTGGTTGGTGTGTCTGTGCTGTTAGTATTGGTTGGTGTGTCTGTGATGTTAGTGTTAGTTGGTGTGTCTGTGGTGTTAGTATTGGTTGGTGTGTCTGTGATGTTATTATTGGTTTGTGTGTCTGTGATGTTAGTATTGGTTGGTGTGTCTGTGATGTTAGTATTGGTTGGTGTGTCTGTGATGTTAGTATTGGTGTGTCTGTGATGTTAGTATTGATGTGTCTGTGATGTTAGTATTGGTTGGTGTGTCTGTGATGTTATTATTGATGTGTCTGTGATGTTAGTATTGATGTGTCTGTGATGTTATTATTGGTTGGTGTGTCTGTGATGTTAGTATTGGTGTGTCTGTGATGTTAGTATTGGTTGGTGTGTCTGTGATGTTAGTATTGGTGTGTCTGTGATGTTAGTATTGGTGTGTCTGTGATGTTAGTATTGATGTGTCTGTGATGTTATTATTGGTTGGTGTGTCTGTGATGTTAGTATTGGTGTGTCTGTGATGTTAGTATTGGTTGGTGTGTCTGTGATGTTAGTATTGGTGTGTCTGTGATGTTAGTATTGATGTGTCTGTGATGTTATTATTGGTTGGTGTGTCTGTGATGTTAGTATTGGTGTGTCTGTGATGTTAGTATTGGTTGGTGTGTCTGTGATGTTAGTATTGGTGTGTCTGTGATGTTAGTATTGATGTGTCTGTGATATTGGTATTGGTTGGTGTTTCTGTGATGTTAGTATCGGTGTGTCTGTGATGTTAGTATTGGTGTGTCTGTGATGTTAGTATTGATGTGTCTGTGATGTTATTATTGGTTGGTGTGTCTGTGATGTTAGTATTGGTGTGTCTGTGATGTTAGTATTGGTTGGTGTGTCTGTGATGTTAGTATTGGTGTGTCTGTGATGTTAGTATTGATGTGTCTGTGATGTTGGTATTGGTTGGTGTGTCTGTGATGTTCATGTTGGTGTGTCTGTGATGTTAGTATCGGTGTGTCTGTGATGTTAGTATTGATGTGTATGTGATGTTGGTATTGGTTGGTGTGTCTGTGATGTTCATGTTGGAGTGTCTGTGATGTTATTATTGGTTGGAGTGTCTGTGATGTTAGTATTGGTGTGTCTGTGATGTTGGTATTGGTTGGTGTGTCTGTGATGTTCGTGTTGGAGTGTCTGTGATGTTAGTATTGGTGTGTCTGTGGTGTTAGTATTGGTTGGTGTGTCTGTGATGTTAGTATTGGTTGGTGTGTCTGTGATGTTAGTATTGGTTGGTGTGTCTGTGATGTTCGTGTTGGTGTGTCTGTGATGTTAGTATTGGTTGGTGTGTCTGTGATGTTCGTGTTGGTGTGTCTGTGATGTTGGTATTGGTTGGTGTGTCTGTGATGTTCGTGTTGGTGTGTCTGTGATGTTGGTATTGGTTGGTGTGTCTGTGATGTTCGTGTTGGTGTGTCTGTGATGTTAGTATTGGTTGGTGTGTCTGTGATGTTAGTATTGGTGTGTCTGTGATGTTAGTATTGGTTGGTGTGTCTGTGATGTTAGTATTGGTGTGTCTGTGATGTTAGTATTGATGTGTCTGTGATGTTGGTATTGGTTGGTGTGTCTGTGATGTTCATGTTGGTGTGTCTGTGATGTTAGTATTGGTGTGTCTGTGATGTTAGTATTGGTGTGTCTGTGATGTTAGTATTGGTTGGTGTGTCTGTGATGTTAGTATTGGTGTGTCTGTGATGTTAGTATTGGTTGGTGTGTCTGTGATGTTCGTGTTGGTGTGTCTGTGATGTTGGTATTGGTTGGTGTGTCTGTGATGTTAGTATTGGTTTGTGTGTCTGATGTTGGTATTGATGTGTCTGTGATGTTAGTATTGGTTGGTGTGTCTGATGTTAGTATTGGTTGGTGTGTCTGTGATGTTCGTGTTGGTGTGTCTGTGATGTTAGTATTGGTCGGTGTGTCTGTGATGTTCGTGTTGGTGTGCCTGTGATGTTAGTATTGGTTTGTGTGTCTGATGTTGGTATTGATGTGTCTGTGATGTTAGTATTGATGTGTCTGTGATGTTAGTATTGGTTGGTGTGTCTGTGATGTTCATGTTGGAGTGTCTGTGATGTTATTATTGGTTGGAGTGTCTGTGATGTTAGTATTGGTGTGTCTGTGATGTTAGTATTGATGTGTCTGTGATGTTATTATTGGTTGGTGTGTCTGTGATGTTAGTATTGGTGTGTCTGTGATGTTAGTATTGGTTGGTGTGTCTGTGATGTTAGTATTGGTGTGTCTGTGATGTTAGTATTGATGTGTCTGTGATATTGGTATTGGTTGGTGTGTCTGTGATGTTAGTATCGGTGTGTCTGTGATGTTAGTATTGATGTGTCTGTGATGTTGGTATCGGTGTGTCTGTGATGTTGGTATTGGTTGGTGTGTCTGTGGTGTTATTATTAATGTGTCTGTGATGTTGGTATTGGTTGGTGTGTCTGTGATGTTCATGTTGGTGTGTCTGTGATGTTAGTATCGGTGTGTCTGTGATGTTAGTATTGGTGTGTCTGTGATGTTGGTATTGGTTGGTGTGTCTGTGATGTTAGTATTGGTGTGTCTGTGATGTTAGTATTGGTTGGAGTGTCTGTGATGTTAGTATTGGTGTGTCTGTGATGTTAGTATTGGTGTGTCTGTGATGTTAGTATTGATGTGTCTGTGATGTTAGTATTGGTTGGAGTGTCTGTGATGTTAGTATTGGTTGGTGTGTCTGTGATGTTCGTGTTGGAGTGTCTGTGATGTTAGTATTGATGTGTCTGTGATGTTAGTATTGGTGTGTCTGTGATGTTGGTATTGGTTGGTGTGTCTGTGATGTTAGTATTGGTGTGTCTGTGATGTTAGTATTGGTGTGTCTGTGATGTTAGTATTGGTTGGTGTGTCTGTGATGTTCGTGTTGGTGTGTCTGTGATGTTAGTATTGGTTTGTGTGTCTGATGTTGGTATTGATGTGTCTGTGATGTTAGTATTGGTTGGATTTGTCTGATGTTAGTATTGGTTGGTGTGTCTGTGATGTTCGTGTTGGTGTGTCTGTGATGTTAGTATTGGTTTGTGTGTCTGATGTTGGTATTGGTGTGTCTGTGATGTTGGTATTGGTTGGTGTGTCTGTGATGTTAGTATTGGTGTGTATGTGATGTTGTATTGGTGTGTCTGTGATCTTAGGGGTGGTGTGTCTGTGATGTTAGTATTGGTTGATGTGTCTGTGATGTTAGTATTGGTTGGTGTGTCTGTGATGTTAGTATTGGTTGGTGTGTCTGATGTTAGTATTGGTTGGTGTGTCTGTGATGTTCGTGTTGGTGTGTCTGTGATGTTAGTGTTGGTTTGTGTGTCTGATGTTGGTATTGATGTGTCTGTGATGTTAGTATTGGTTGGTGTGTCTGTGATGTTCGTGTTGGTGTGTCTGTGATGTTAGTATTGGTTGGTGTGTCTGTGTTGTTCGTGTTGGTGTGTTTGTGATGTTGGTATTGGTTGGTGTGTCTGTGATGTTCGTGTTGGTGTGTCTGTGATGTTGGTATTGGTTGGTGTGTCTGTGATGTTCGTGTTGGTGTGTCTGTGATGTTAGTATTGGTTGGTGTGTCTGTGATGTTAGTATTGGTGTGTCTGTGATGTTAGTATTGGTTGGTGTGTCTGTGATGTTAGTATTGGTGTGTCTGTGATGTTAGTATTGATGTGTCTGTGATGTTGGTATTGGTTGGTGTGTCTGTGATGTTCATGTTGGTGTGTCTGTGATGTTAGTATTGGTGTGTCTGTGATGTTAGTATTGGTGTGTCTGTGATGTTAGTATTGGTTGGTGTGTCTGTGATGTTAGTATTGGTGTGTCTGTGATGTTAGTATTGGTTGGTGTGTCTGTGATGTTCGTGTTGGTGTGTCTGTGATGTTGGTATTGGTTGGTGTGTCTGTGATGTTAGTATTGGTTTGTGTGTCTGATGTTGGTATTGATGTGTCTGTGATGTTAGTATTGGTTGGTGTGTCTGATGTTAGTATTGGTTGGTGTGTCTGTGATGTTCGTGTTGGTGTGTCTGTGATGTTAGTATTGGTCGGTGTGTCTGTGATGTTCGTGTTGGTGTGCCTGTGATGTTAGTATTGGTTTGTGTGTCTGATGTTGGTATTGATGTGTCTGTGATGTTAGTATTGATGTGTCTGTGATGTTAGTATTGGTTGGTGTGTCTGTGATGTTCATGTTGGAGTGTCTGTGATGTTATTATTGGTTGGAGTGTCTGTGATGTTAGTATTGGTGTGTCTGTGATGTTAGTATTGATGTGTCTGTGATGTTATTATTGGTTGGTGTGTCTGTGATGTTAGTATTGGTGTGTCTGTGATGTTAGTATTGGTTGGTGTGTCTGTGATGTTAGTATTGGTGTGTCTGTGATGTTAGTATTGATGTGTCTGTGATATTGGTATTGGTTGGTGTGTCTGTGATGTTAGTATCGGTGTGTCTGTGATGTTAGTATTGATGTGTCTGTGATGTTGGTATCGGTGTGTCTGTGATGTTGGTATTGGTTGGTGTGTCTGTGGTGTTATTATTAATGTGTCTGTGATGTTGGTATTGGTTGGTGTGTCTGTGATGTTCATGTTGGTGTGTCTGTGATGTTAGTATCGGTGTGTCTGTGATGTTAGTATTGGTGTGTCTGTGATGTTGGTATTGGTTGGTGTGTCTGTGATGTTAGTATTGGTGTGTCTGTGATGTTAGTATTGGTTGGAGTGTCTGTGATGTTAGTATTGGTGTGTCTGTGATGTTAGTATTGGTGTGTCTGTGATGTTAGTATTGATGTGTCTGTGATGTTAGTATTGGTTGGAGTGTCTGTGATGTTAGTATTGGTTGGTGTGTCTGTGATGTTCGTGTTGGAGTGTCTGTGATGTTAGTATTGATGTGTCTGTGATGTTAGTATTGGTGTGTCTGTGATGTTGGTATTGGTTGGTGTGTCTGTGATGTTAGTATTGGTGTGTCTGTGATGTTAGTATTGGTGTGTCTGTGATGTTAGTATTGGTTGGTGTGTCTGTGATGTTCGTGTTGGTGTGTCTGTGATGTTAGTATTGGTTTGTGTGTCTGATGTTGGTATTGATGTGTCTGTGATGTTAGTATTGGTTGGATTTGTCTGATGTTAGTATTGGTTGGTGTGTCTGTGATGTTCGTGTTGGTGTGTCTGTGATGTTAGTATTGGTTTGTGTGTCTGATGTTGGTATTGGTGTGTCTGTGATGTTGGTATTGGTTGGTGTGTCTGTGATGTTAGTATTGGTGTGTATGTGATGTTGTATTGGTGTGTCTGTGATCTTAGGGGTGGTGTGTCTGTGATGTTAGTATTGGTTGATGTGTCTGTGATGTTAGTATTGGTTGGTGTGTCTGTGATGTTAGTATTGGTTGGTGTGTCTGATGTTAGTATTGGTTGGTGTGTCTGTGATGTTCGTGTTGGTGTGTCTGTGATGTTAGTGTTGGTTTGTGTGTCTGATGTTGGTATTGATGTGTCTGTGATGTTAGTATTGGTTGGTGTGTCTGATGTTAGTATTGGTTGGTGTGTCTGTGATGTTCGTGTTGGTGTGTCTGTGATGTTAGTATTGGTTGGTGTGTCTGTGATGTTCGTGTTGGTGTGTCTGTGATGTTAGTATTGGTTGGTGTGTCTGTGATGTTGGTATTGGTTGGTGTGTCTGTGATGTTCGTGTTGGTGTGTCTGTGATGTTAGTATTGGTTTGTGTGTCTGATGTTGGTATTGATGTGTCTGTGATGTTAGTATTGGTTGGTGTGTCTGATGTTAGTATTGGTTGGTGTGTCTGTGATGTTCGTGTTGGTGTGTCTGTGATGTTAGTATTGGTTGGTGTGTCTGTGATGTTCGTGTTGGTGTGTCTGTGATGTTAGTATTGGTTTGTGTGTCTGATGTTGGTATTGGTGTGTCTGTGATGTTGGTATTGGTTGGTGTGTCTGTGATCTTAGTATTGGTGTGTCTGTGATCTTAGGGGTGGTGTGTCTGTGATGTTAGTATTGATGTGTATGTGATGTTAGTATTGGTTGGTGTGTCTGTGATGTTAGTATTGGTTGATGTGCCTGTGATGTTAGTATTGATGTGTCTGTGATGTTAGTATTGGTTGGTGTGTCTGTGATGTTAGTATTGGTTGGTGTGTTTGTGCTGTTAGTATTGGTGTGTCTGTGATGTTAGTATTGGCTGGTGTGTCTGTGATGTTAGTATTGGTTGGTGTGTCTGTGATGTTAGTATTGGTTGGTGTGTTTGTGCTGTTAGTATTGGTGTGTCTGTGATGTTAGTATTGGTTGGAGTGTCTGTGATGTTAGTATTGGTTGGTGTGTCTGTGATGTTAGTATTGGTTGGTGTGTCTGTGATGTTAGTATTGTTTGGTGTGTCTGTGGTGTTAGTTTTGATGTGTCTGTGATGTTAGTATTGGTTGGTGTGTCTGTGATGTTAGTATTGGTGTGTCTGTGATCTTACGGGTGGTGTGTCTGTGATGTTAGTATTGGTTGGTGTGTCTGTGATGTTAGTATTGATGTGTCTGTGATGTTAGTATTGGTTGGTGTGTCTGTGATGTTAGTATTGGTTGGTGTGTCTGTGATGTTAGTATTTGTTGGTGTGTCTGTGATATTCGGGGTGGTGTGTCTGTGTTCTACACCAGAGGGTCTCTCAAGTCAAGGTTAGAAAATCGAAAGGGGATAGTACTAAACACTCTGATCTATCTGTATCTAACCATAGCTTGAGTAAAGGCACTTAAATACATTAAAATAATTTTCATTGATTGTTTCTATGTATGTTGTAGTTGTGGCTGAAGAAGTGGTAACGTATCTAAACGTTGTAGTTGTGGCTGAAGAAGTGGTAACGTATCTAAACGTTGTAGTTGTGGCTGAAGAAGTGGTAATGTGTCTAAACGTTGTAGTTGTTGCTGAAGAAGTGGTAACGTATCTAAACGTTGTAGTTGTGGCTGAAGAAGTGGTAACGTATCTAAACGTTGTCGTTGTGGCTGAAGAAGTGGTAACGTATCTAAACGTTGTAGTTGTGACTGAAGAAGTGGTAACGTATCTAAACGTTGTAGTTGTGGCTGAAGAAGTGGTAACGTATCTAAACGTTGTCGTTGTGGCTGAAGAAGTGGTAACGTGTCTAAACGTTGTAGTTGTGGCTGAAGAAGTGGTAACGTATCTAAACGTTGTAGTTGTGGCTGAAGAAGTGGTAACGTATCTAAACGTTGTCGTTGTGGCTGAAGAAGTGGTAACGTATCTAAACGTTGTAGTTGTAGCTGAAGAAGTGGTAACGTGTCTAAACGTTGTAGTTGTGGCTGAAGAAGTGGTAACGTGTCTAAACGTTGTCGTTGTGGCTGAAGAAGTGGTAACGTATCTAAACGTTGTAGTTGTGGCTGAAGAAGTGGTAACGTATCTAAACGTTGTCGTTGTGGCTGAAGAAGTGGTAACGTGTCTAAACGTTGTAGTTGTGGCTGAAGAAGTGGTAACGTGTCTAAACGTTGTAGTTGTGACTGAAGAAGTGGTAACGTATCTAAACGTTGTAGTTGTAGCTGAAGAAGTGGTAACGTATCTAAACGTTGTAGTTGTAGCTGAAGAAGTGGTAACGTATCTAAACGTTTTAGTTGTGGCTGAAGAAGTGGTAACGTTTGTAAATGTTTGACAGGATCTATTTAGACCGACCATCACTAACCATGTCCCATACCACCTCATGCAGAAGGTGTGGGAGAGAGGTCTGGACGAACAGCTCACTCCTGATGCCTGGGCTGCTATCTGGAAAAACAAGACCAAAGCCTCCTCTGTGGTGAGCCGTGTATTCATCCACAATCGCTTTTGACTCGCTCACAGAATGTACCTCATACAGAATTCCTTTTGGTCAGAAATGTCTGAATTACTTATGTTAAATACTGGCTATGATTTGTTTAGCTTGCATGGTACTGTGGAATCAATGGAGTAGTCCCAAAGTACATGACCATCGCTACTTCCTGTTGTAGCTACGGTACATGCAGTATATTTTGGTAATTGAGTACTGACTCTAAAGAAAGAGTTCTGTACCTCTCTTCACATGTTTACACTAAAGAAACAGCCTTTAACCTGTTGTCATAGTAACGTGCGCTAGAGAGAGGGACACTTGGTTTTGTTATACTTCCCAACCCCACACAGCCTTATAGGACCATCACAGATAACATACTATGATGCCATACCAGGGCAAACACGCATTCTCTCTGTTCGGCATCATCATTATTATGTCTGTACATATTTATCTTGATGCCATAGTTTATACTTGGGAACGCCAGATTACTAGTCTGGACCTGCACAGATAACTTCAAAGTCTTCGAAGAGAACATAATGAGATTAAATACAGTGTAATTCAAACATAGATTAGAGTACAAAGGAGAGGAGAGAGACTGATTTAATGACTTTTAATCTGTATACATTCTCCATGTCAGAAACATGTATATCTGTGTATAATGTGTGTAAAAAAAACAAACGTAAACTGATCATCAACAGATTACCCATCATGCTTAGTTAAATCCTTTGGTCCTTGGTGTGCGAACATGTCGACTGGAGTTGGCAGTGTTACCCACGCAGGCAAACTCTGGTAACTCATGGTTAGAGGTCTCTGTGGACCCTCTCTCCCTGGTCCCTATCCCTCCTCCCCTCCAGCCCAAGCCACCAGGCCCCAACCCAGACCTGCCCCTGAAGCCGGAGTCTCTGGTCAACATCACGTCAGGTATCTATGATGAGATCCATCAGGAGATGAAGAGGGCCAAGGTGTCTCAGGCGCTGTTCGCCAAGGTGGCTGCCAACAAGAGCCAGGTGAGAGGCCTGTTCCTATCCTGCTACAATGTTTCCAACTATTGTGCCATAGTGTGTCCCTCTGTTTGAGGTAGAAGTGGCCCTTAACATCTAGGATCCCATTACCCAACTCCAAATCCTAACCTGAACCATTAAGGGAATGGAAACATATCTGGCCCTTGTCAGGTGGTTATGGGTAGTTTCTCTACCTCCTCCTGTCCCTGTG
Organism: Oncorhynchus keta; assembly: GCF_023373465.1. NCBI lineage: Eukaryota > Metazoa > Chordata > Actinopteri > Salmoniformes > Salmonidae > Oncorhynchus > Oncorhynchus keta. The sequence goes on along the minus strand of NC_068427.1, from coordinate 39,258,742 downwards.
ATGTGGGTGGGATGACCTTCTTCCTCAGGCTGTTGTGTCAGACTGTCAGTTAACTTCCACAGCAGTAGATAAGCAATACCAGACAGACAGACAGACAGACAGACAGACAGACAGTCAGTCAGTATCTGAGCCAAATACCAACCTGGGGAAGAACTGATCAACATTGGAGATATCTCATACTGCTGGGAAATTACATGTGATACCTGTCCTGCATATCTCTCAACCCCCCCCATATACACACACACACACACACACACACACACACACACACACACACACACACACACACACACACACACACACACACACACACACACACACACACACACACACACACACACACACACACACACACACACACACACACACACTGTTTAGAGCACATGAAGAGATGGTGCTGCAGCATGTGAGTCACTCAGTGAGAATGGATATCTACAGCAGTGACACTGTTGTGTGTGTGTCTACGTGTGTGTGTGCGTGCGTGCGTGCGTGTGTGTGTTTGTGGCAGAGTGGCAGGTTGTGTGGTGATCAAGCTGTGTCTCCCAGGTTCAGGGGTCGGGGGGTCCGGGGCTGGCTGGGCTAGGCTGGGCTGGGGGTCATGGCTCACTGCACCCATCTGCTGCAGCTGAGAGGAGAGAGGGATGATGAGAGAGGTGGAGACCTGACCAGGTTATTAACACTGCATGCTGGTAGAGTCTGGATGCACACAACAGCTGGTGTCAGACTGGCCCATTCTAGCAGAGATAATCAAATCTTCTCCGTCTCTCTCTCCCCTCCCTCCCTCCCTCCCTCCCTCTCTCCACCTCCCTATCTCAGGGCTGGCTGTGTGAGTTGCTGCGGTGGAAGGAGAACCCTAGCCCAGAGAACCGTACTCTGTGGGAGAACCTGTGTACCATCCGGAGGTTCCTGACCCTGTCCCAGACAGAGAGGGACATGGTGTATGAAGAGGAGTCAAGGCACCACCACAGTGAGAGAGTCCACACTGTACTACACCTGCCCCAAGACCCACAGGTGAGACCAGCCCATCAAGGATCAGATGAACCTAGCCTGCATGCTAACCTTAGTGCTATGGATCAGATGAACCTAGCCTGTATACTAACCTTAGTGCTATGGATCAGATGAACCTAGCCTGCATGCTAACCTTAGTGCTATGGATCAGATGAACCTAGCCTGCATACTAACCTTAGTGCTATGGATCAGATGAACCTAGCCTGCATGCTAACCTTAGTGCTATGGATCAGATGAACCTAGCCTGCATGCTAGCCTTAGTGCTATGGATCAGATGAACCTAGCCTGCATACTAACCTTAGTGCTATGGATCAGATGAACCTAGCCTGCATGCTAACCTTAGTGCAGGGGTGTCAAAGTCAAATGGACGGAGGGCCAAATAAAAAATTTAGCTACAAGCCGAGGGCCGGACGGTTCGAATGTTCATTGAAAAATTTTTAAATGACGATATAGTCTAGTGAACCTAATTGAACCTACTGAAAACCTAACAAATATATTCCAATATGATCAGATAAATAAAGCAATATTTTCTTATGGCTCTGTCAGTAATCTTTAATTTTCAACAGACACAAAAGACAAATTTCCTTTATATAAAAATCCCCATAACATGAACATTAAATGAAAGAAACCGGTATTCAAGGCACCATCAGTAGCCTATATTTTCTATTTTAGCAAAAGTGGGCTAAATTTACTTCAAAGAAAAAAAAAACAATAATAGCAATTTTCTATCATCCACTCAACTGAAATATTTTTAAAATATAATTGGATTGAAATACAATAAAATAAAGTGCAAAAATCTATTAATCAAAAACAACACTTTGTTTAAGGAGAAGTAACATGCAGTGAAAACAAATATTAAACTTTAACTTTTAAACTTGAACTGAGTAAAACTCTAAATATGTGATTGCACAGTAATGTTCACTTGTTTGAGGTTGAGGGTGATACTTGGTGGTGTCCCATCTTTTCCACAAGTTCATCAATGTTCGGGGTAAGGCTCTGAGCTGAGGAAATCCTCAGAATTGAGTGGAGGTGTTCAGCAGTAAGTCGACTTCTGTGTGATGTTTTGTTCAAGTTCATCAAAGAAAACAGTTGTTCACACAGGTATGTGCTGCCAAACATAGACAACGTTTGAGCAGCCTGGATGCGCAGCTGGGGCATTGTGTCGGGGAGGAAACGGGCGAACTCCGCAGCACCCACTGCCGCATATTTTGCCCTCAGTGCATCATTGCATTGGAGGTCAATCAACTCCATTTGGAGGTTTGGTGGTGAGCTTTCCACGTCAACAGCAAATGGGTTACCGAGCAGTTCCAACCTGCTTTTTTGTGCTTCAAAGTCAGCAAATGCCCGAAAGTCAGCGGCAAGCATACCTATTTTATCAGCCAACTGTGGGAACGCACTGGTAGAGAGACTTTCATGGTCTGGCAGCTGGGAAAGTGGCTCAAATTTTCTTTCCGCATCTGCGTCTCCCACAGAGTCAGTTTGGTTTTAAATGCCTTCACTGTACTGTACATATCAGAGATGACACGATCCCGACCCTGCAGCTGCAAGTTCATTGCATTCAGATGACTCGTAATGTCACACAGAAAAGCCATTTCACACAGAAACATTTCGTCTCGGAGTTGTGTTGTGTCTTTCCCTTTGCTGTCCAAGAACAGACAAATCTCCTCACGAAGCTCGAAACATCTTTGAAGCACCTTTCCCTGGCTTAGCCATCGCAAATCACCATGCTCCGTTTCTAACTCCGTCAGAAATGCCTTGAACTGGCGGTGATTCAAACCTTTGGCTCTGATAAAGTTAACTGTGCGCGTGATGATGCTCATTACATGCTCCATTTTCAAGGCTTTACCGCACAACGCTTCCTGGTGTATGATACAATGATAAGCTGTCAGCTCACCTGTCGCGTTTTCCTCTTGCATCTTTTCCCGTATCTTCGCCACCAGTCCGCTCCTGTGTCCACACATCGCAGGTGCTCCGTCGGTTGTCAAACCCACGAGTTTTTCCCAAGGCAGCTCCATCTCATTTACACATCTTGACACCTCTTCATACAAATCATGCCCCGTAGTTGTGCCATGCATAGGACGTAAAGCCAAAAACTCCTCTGTCACGCTTAGGCTGGAGTCCACTCCGCGGATGAAAATTGACAACTGGGCAATGTCAGAAATGTCGGTGCTCTCATCCACAGCCAAGGAATATGCAATGAAATCTTTTCCCTTTTTCACAAGCTGCTCTTTTAGATTGATGGACAACTGGTCTACTCTCTCGGCAATGGTGTTTCTGCTCAGACTCACATTTAAAAAGAGTTGCCTTTTTTCTGGGCAAACTTCGTCACAAACTTTAATCATGCAGTTTTTGATGAAATCCCCTCCGTAAATGGCCGGGCTGATTTAGCGATCTCTTCTGCCAAAATAAAACTGGCCTTGACAGCAGCCTGGCCTTGTGATTTGGCTTTTTGAACAGAGCCTGTCGAGATTTGAGGCCTCGTTTTAATTCCTCTGCCTTTTGTAGCCTTTGTTCCATGTCCATATTCTTGTTTTTGTCCGCGTGTTTCGTTTCATAATGTCGTCTCAGATTATACTCTTTCAGTACCGCCACACTTTCTCCACACAGAAGACACACAGGTTTTCCAGCTACCTCCGTGAACAAATACTCCGACTCCCACCTTGTTTGAAACCCCGGTTCTCAGTGTCCACCTTCCGTTTTGCCATTTTTGATGGGTATCTGAAAGTTAATTTTACTGTGATGCTGACAACTGCTGTGCCAATAAATATTGAAATGAAGCAGCCTACTGCTCGGTGCGTCACCGTTGCATTGTGGGAAATGTAGTATTGGTGCGTGTAAAAGATCTGCGGGCTGCCGGCTTGCTGCGGTCTGCGGGCCGGTTCTAATAATAAATCAAGATCATCCCAGGGGATAAAAACCTTCTCCGGGGCGGATGTGGCCCGCGGGCCTTGACTCTGACATATGTGCCTTAGTGCTATGGGTCTGCACTGTCCATCTCTATGTGAGTACAGAGTTTTATACAGCATAGCACTATTTATTTTTATTAAAACAATTTAAAATAAGAAATTATTTGAGCAGGAAATATAATACAATCGATACATATGAGACAACATCAATGTGGGGTAGAGAACAGAGACCCCAGTCACATATTCATAACAACAGGGATCCACAAATAATGATCCATACCAAAAGGATGTTTAGACACCTATGCATATAGCATCATACACAGAGGTACAGTAGTCCAGCCTTGCTGATTAAATTGACTTTCTCCAATGCCAGCCAGAGTCATTATTGGATGGAATACCTTTCTACCTCCTTCTGTCCTTGTGATGTGGCTGGGGTCAGTCAGAGGTCATGACCCTCTTCCCCAGGCTGTTGTATCAGACCCTCAGTGTGTATCTGCCCCAAATACCAACCTGGGGAAGAACTGATCGACACTGGAGATCTCTCATACTGCTGGGAAATTACATGTGATACCTGTCCTGCATATCTCTCACAACCCCACCCTTAACCCCCCTTCAACCCCACCCTTAACCCCCTTCAACCCCACCCTTAAACCCCTTCAACCCCACCCTTAACCCCCTGAACCCCACCCTTAACCCCCCTCAACCCCACCCCTCAACCCCACCCTCAACCCCACCCCGCAATCTCACCCCTTAACCGCACCCTTAAACACCACCCCACCCAAACCCCCACCGTCAACCCTCAACCCCACCCTCAACCCCCACCGTCAACCCTCAACCCCACCCCTCAACCCCACCCTGCAATCTCACCCCTTAACCGCACCCTTAAACCCCACCCCTTAACCGCACCCTTAAACCCCACCCCTCAACCCCACCCTAACCCCCACCGTCAACCCTCAACCCCACACCCACCCTCAGCCCTCAACCCCACACCCACCTTCAACCCCACCCCTCAACCCCACCCTAACCCCCACTCAAACCCCCACTGTCAACCCTAAACCCCACCCTAACCCCCACCCCTCAATCCCACCCCTCAACCCCACCCTAACCCCCACCCTCAACAAACACTGTTTAGAGCACATGAAGAAATGGTCTTGCAGATTAAATGGACTTTCTCCAATGCCAGCCAGGGTCGTTATTGGATGGAAATCACTGAGGACACACATGCATTATGCATTAAAACTGAACACACACACGCACACGCGCATTCTGTGTATTATCAGGATTACCATGTGGACAAAGGTACAAAGGCCAGGTCCCCCCCCCCCCATTCCTCCTCTCATTTTGATTGATTTATTCTTAGTTATAATTCATATTTCACAGTAATAACTACAATATTGAAAGGGGGATACCTAGTCAGTTGTACAACTGACTGTCTTCAACTGAAATGTGTCTTC
>NC_068427.1:39193374-39248374 GCF_023373465.1 Oncorhynchus keta | reverse complement strand
AGAAAGTCAACAGAAAAACGTATTTTCTGTCATTACATATTTATTTGTGTGTTAATGGTGTCTCCGGTGGCAGAAAACTGTCCCATGCAGCATCAACACACAGACACACACACAGTGAAACACACACACGCACCACCCGTGGTCTGCCCGTGGCCCCAGGAGAACAAGCCCTCATTAGGGCTTTAGTCTGAATATTTCATGTAGTATAATTATTTAATAGCTCTGCATCTCTGTAATTCGCCTTGATTTGTGTTAAAAAGAAAACCTTTTTCTTTAATGCAATGAACTTACAAGAAGCTTCCGAGTGGCGCAGCGGTCTAAGGCACTGCATCTCAGTGCTAGAGGCTTCACTACAGACCCTGGTTCGATTCCAGGCTGTAAATAATTAAAATACAGCATTCCCTGGTCGCAACTGAAAGAAGTAAAAAAAACAAGAGAGAAAATGGAAGAATATTGAATTATGCCACGTGGAGAACAACTTCCATCCAGAGTTTACAGTACTGTGTAGCTGTAAAGTGACTGATGTTTACAGTATCCTAACGGAGAGGTTGGTGGAGGGGTAGAGGCTCAGCTGGCAGGATGAAGGGGTAGAGGGTACAGAAATGGATGGATTGGAGGGGTAGCAGCTTAACTGGAAGGGTGAAATGATATAGGACAGAGGGGAGGGAAGGGGGTTTCATCGCTTAGCAGGATTGGGGGTTGGAGTCATGTTGGCTTGGCACTGACTCTCTTCATGAGAGAATGGTGGTTGGGCTGACTGGTGGTTCCTTAATCCAGAGCCCATACCCCTCGTGTGTTTGGCTAGGCTCTCTCCTGTTGCCACAGATATCATCATTAGTGCATGAAGGAGACCAGGCCTCTGTGTCTGTGAATCAGTCTGTGAGAGGAGTAAAGAAATTACTGTCTGGTGTCTATTTGTGAGTGTGTGTTTGTTCCTGGTTGTGGAAGAGGGAAGGGCTTGTATCTCCCCGATGTTTCACTATCAATTTAGATATTAAGTGTCTCAATATCTCTGTGGGGGGGGGTTGCGGGGTTGTGAGGAATGTGTGGTCCAACCTACACTCTTCCTGTAAATCACCCAATCTACACTCTTCATGTAAATCACCCAATCTACACTCTTCCTGTAAATCACCCAACCTACACTCTTCTCCCTGTAAATCACCCAACCTACACTCTTCCTGTAAATCACCCAACCTACACTCTTCCTGTAAATCACCCAACCTACACTCTTCCTGTAAATCACCCAATCCATACGATTCCTGTAAATCGCTACCCTCAAACAGCCCCCACATGTGAAATCTGAACAATTTGATGGTCTGGCTTGCCCTCAATATTATTTAAGTAATACCCTGTTATTATTGAGGGAGAGAGAAAAGAGAATGGCTATTATCTTTATGTGGGTCCTTTAATTTTAATGCACCACATATTTCTAGTTTAGAGTTCCAGAGCAGAGTCACAGTGACTGAGCAGGGGCCCAGGTTGGGAAACCAGCGGGACAGAGCTACAGTATATAGTAGCATCCTGGCTCTCTGACACTCCTCTACCATCTCACAAGACAACTGGACCACAACACTGTCTCCAATCCCACTGACTTCCCTGGTCTGGCTGTAATCACCTCTCACCTTTACTAACCTTGACTCTGTCTCACCCACCCTCCTTGACCTCTCCTCTGCTCCTCTTCTCACCCCTCCGCCCCCTCACTCTTCTTCTTTACTGGGGGAACCCAGTCTACCACCTAATCCTTCCTCTAGTGCACATCTCCCCCAGTGTTGTTAATGATCAGTGGGTATTTGCGTAACTCCAACCAGAGAGGAGACTGGAGACACGACCCTCTGTACCTCAACAGGTTATGTTCTGGCCCTGTCTGGTTAAACAGTGATGATGGTCCGTGATTGATGGCAGAGAAGGTGGTTGTAGTTTTACTACGTGCTAAACTTACATCCAGGTCATAGGTCAAAGGTAGCTATAATATTGTCCATCTGCGATGGTATCTAAGCTATGAAGCACTGACTGGCTCTGTCCTGGCCTCAGCCAATGAGCCCCGCTGTTAAACATGGCTCAGCCAATGAGCCCCGCTGTTAAACATGGCTCAGCCAATGGGCATCGCTGTTGTTACCTAGTTGAACTTGTTGTTGAAAGACCTCTGACACATGTGGAATGGCTCTCTACTCTGTAGCTTTGATGAGGGGTCACTGATCCCCACTAATCAGTTGTACTGTTTTTCTCACCAGGCGCTGCACAGGCAACTCCCACAGCCCCTGAAGCACCACTCCCCCATGCGCGAGGACCCCGTGCCCGCGCAGGGTAACGAGGAAGGGTCACAGAACGTTGAAAGAGGTGGTGGTGGGGGTGGCTGCACGGGCGGCCCAGGAGTCGGTGGTTCCATGGTCGTTAAGAAGCCTCGGTCGCGCACTAAGATCTCTCTAGAAGCCCTGGGCATCCTGCAGAGCTTCATCCAAGACGTGGGTCTGTACCCCGACCAGGAAGCCATCCATACCCTGTCAGCCCAGCTGGACCTGCCCAAACACACCATCATCAAGTTCTTCCAGAACCAGCGCTACCATGTCAAGCACCACGGCCGGCTGAAGGAGCTGGGGGAGGGGGCTGGTGGCGTGGACGTCAGTGAATACAGAGACGAGGAGCTCCTCTCCAGCTCAGAAGACCCTGAGTCCAGTGAGGATGGTCACGAGGAGATGTACCCCACTACTGAGAGGGAAGGAGGGGAGAGAGAGAGCAACGCAGCAGGGTCAGCCTCTTCCCTGGCCCCAGCCCCAGGCCAGTCTTCAGTGACCAGTATGGGAGCCATGGAGGAGAGCAAGGACAAGGGGCATTCTCATGGTCTGGGTGGGGGCCGAGCCAGCTCCCTGCCCCCTAGTAGCTCCTCATCCAGTCCCAGAGAACAGGCTGACTTCCAGAGATAGAGACCCAGAGGCTAGATGAGACACTGGAAGAGATGGGCGGAGACATGAGAGACATGAGAGACAGAGAGACATGAGAGACAGAGACAGAGACAGAGACAGAGACAGAGAGAGAGAGAGAGAGAGAGAGAGAGAGAGAGAGAGAGAGAGAGAGAGAGAGAGAGAGAGAGAGAGAGAGAGAGACAGAGACAGAGACAGAGACAGAGACAGAGACAGAGACAGAGACAGAGACAGAGACAGAGACAGAGACAGAGACAGAGGGGAAGGGAAGGGAAGGGAAGGGAAGGGAAGGGAATGGGAACAAAACACTGGGAGAGGGGAAGGGAGGCATAGATGAGACAATGAGAGACTCACTGACACACACACACACACACAAATATATACAGACAGAAGCGATCCTAAGGAGGGCTCGTCAAAGAGGGATTTCAGTGAAAATACAATTTGTTACCTCAGCAACAGGGATATGCCATGAAAGAGCAGCCATGTGGAACAGTTAGAATAGTATGTTCACTGAACCAATAGACAGAGAGAAAACCAAACACACACATCTCACCCCTGTCCACAAGAGGAACTCGCCACATCAACACCACTCTTGAATTGAGCCAATCCCAAAATTCAGCTTTCCCCAAGAGGGCCGGCTCTCATCTGCTCTGTCCAATGACTACTCTCCCTAATGTCTCAACCACACCCACATGCTGAGCACTTGTCCTGATTTCGATGTTGGGTCTTGAGTCAGGCCCCTAACTGACACTCATAGACTGAATACTGAGGGCCTGCTCAGACCTCCTTCCTCCTATGGTCCCTCAGCTCCAGATCTACAGCACATAACTGGCTGCTGTAGCTGTCCACCAACTCCTCCCCCTCTCCGCCCCACTAGTCATTCTAGTCTTTGGTCTTTGACACCGTTGGCAGTTTGAGTGGGTGGTTGGACAGCGGATGGGTGTTGGGTGGAGGTGGGAACAGTGGTATGGGGGAATTCACCAATGATAAACACATATGGTTTAAGTCCAGAATGGAAGCTTATGGTATTTAAAAAAAAGTTGGAATCGCCGCTCCCATCCAGCTCCTGTTGCCAAACCTCAATGGTGCAACAACATCCCTATGCGATGGACCAGACCATCCCTCTAACCCCCTGCCCCCTAACCCCTGCCCCCTAACCCCCTAACCCCCTGCCCTTACCCCCTGCCCCCTACCCCCCACTCTAAATATGGTTCATTCTCTCTATCACTGTACAGCAGTTATTACACACTAATCTAGTGTGTATGGCCACTGAGGTTTATGAGGACACTACTAGCTGAACATATCATGGTTTAGGACATAAAAGAGGACAGCCTTGTGAGGACAATGAGGACCCAGTGGTGTACAAGGACACTCAGGATAACAGTTACTCTGGTCTGTCCTCTGTTCCCCCTGCATACCCAACCTCTCCCTATGTGGAGAGAAACAGGGAGGGACATAACAGAATGGAGGTTCAGCAATCAGTCAATCAGCCACTTTATGTGCGCTAGCCCACCCCTTCACTCTTCCTCTCTCTTTCCCCCATCCCTCGTTCCCTTCCTCATTCTCTCTCTCTATAATTGGTGCCCACAGTGTCCCCTTCCACCACACCTACCCACATGTAACTTCTCCACCATATTTATTGCTATCTTTATCCATGATTATCATTATTGTTATTGTTGTTATTGTTGTCATAGCTGTTTATTTTTTACTTATATTTTCATGCTTGTAATATTGGCTTTTGGTGGTTGTTTTGGTAACGTGAGACGTTTTTTGAGACATGAGAAACACACACTGCCGAACAAGAGTGGAAGAGAAACCAGAAAAGAAGCAGTTACTGTAACATTTATCAAAGTAGAAATCCATGTTGTGTCTAAGCAACTCACGCGTTTTTCCAAAGGGAGACGGGCTGAAACTGGAATCCAAAGAGTAAAGGAAACACAATGAATGAACTGAGGTTTTGTTACAGATGTTACCAATGTTTGGAGCCGTTGGGCAACACGGCAGGCTTGCCCTCTGTGTGTTATGTACAAGTGTGTCTACAGTTCAGTACTAATCCTTATCTGAGAGCGGGGACTTGTGTCGAAGGATGCATCCCAGAGAGAGGGAATAGGGTGGCATTTGGGGCACAGACAAAGTAACAGAGTAACCATTATTTAACTGTCTTGTACTGTAATTCATTAATCAATCATACAATACATTGTGTTTTATCGCTATGATTCTGTCGATCTTTATGAATCAGGGTTAAATCTTGTTTCTGTATGTCAAATGTCATGTGATCCAGTGACACGCCATGCACATAGAGGACTGTCACATCCATCAGAGTGAATACCAAGCCCTGACCCAGAACAAGTATTTTCATACTTTCCCAGTTCACGCCCCACGTCCTGCCACAACACACACACACACACACACACACACACACACACACACACACACACACACACACACACACACACACACACACACACACACACACACACACACACACACACACACACACACACACACACACACACACACACACACACACACACACACACACACACACACACACACACGCAGAGGGACTGTGGCTAGCCCTGCATTTCTCCAAGCCAATCAATTAGAGGCCTCCCTAAAGCCTCATGACTGAGGTTTCTAATAAGAGGCAGCGCACAGGGACTCACAGTAATTCACATGGAAAGGCTGCTGGCTGGCTGGTTGGCTGGGTAGCTGGCTGGCTGGTTGGCTGGGTAGCTGGCTGGCTGGTTGGCTGGGTAGCTGGCTGGTTGGCTGGGTAGCTGGTTGGCTGGGTAGCTGGCTGGTTGGCTGGGTAGCTGGATGGTTGGCTGGTTGGCTGGGTAGCTGGCTGGTTGGCTGGGTAGCTGGCTGGTTGGCTGGGTAGCTGGCTGGTTGGCTGGGTAGCTGGATGGTTGGCTGGGTAGCTGGCTGGTTGGCTGGGTAGCTGGCTGGTTGGCTAGGTAGCTGGATGGTTGGCTGGTTGGCTGGGTAGCTGGCTGGTTGGCTGGGTAGCTGGCTGGTTGGCTGGGTAGCTGGATGGTTGGCTGGTTGGCTGGGTAGCTGGCTGGTTGGCTGGGTAGCTGGATGGTTGGCTGGTTGGCTGGGTAGCTGGATGGTTGGCTGGTTGGCTGGGTAGCTGGATGGTTGGCTGGTTGGCTGGTTGGCTGGGTAGCTGGTCACACAGACCAGAACAAGGTCCATGTTCATTAGGAATGGTAAAATTAGTCTTCAAATGGAATATGAATATGAGAATTCTTATACCCCATCATATGTTCATGTTGCCTGTGCTGTTCTCACCTCTGGCCTTGTGTTACTGGCCCAGCTCTCCTTCAGGTCTTGTGAGGCAGAATAGAAATTGCCTATCGCCCATTTGTGTCTCTGTCCCTTTTGGTTCTGTAAACCATTTGGGTCTGTGCTGTGTGATTGGTCCATCAATCAGGAGCCATTAGCAGCTATCCAGAGCCATGTGGTCTTTGTGTGACTGAATAAAGTAGCTCACCTGCAGGGTTATTGGGATTGCTCAGTGGGCTATTACCCAACCACGCCACACTTACACCTGTCAGTCAAAGCTACTGCCCCGCCTCTGTCATTACTGGCTGGCCCGACGTATATGTGCATGCACACACACACACGCACACGTACACACGCACGCACGCGCGCACGGACGCAGGTGCGCACACACACTCAGGCACACACGCTCACACATACACAATGCGGTACCACTCCACACTAATGAGTCCCACAATCTGATGAGAGAGGTGGGGACCAGCCAGTCTGGTGTTTAACCTGCCGAGGGGGGGTGGGGTCAAGCACAGTATACCTCTCTCCTCCTCCACTTCCTCCTTCTCCTCCTCTTCCTCCTACTCTCTCCTCCACTTCCTCCTCCTCTCTCCTTCTCCATATGCAGAGTGTTGCTTGCCAAACAATCTAACCAAATGTTCCTGTCATGTGCCAATCCCTCTTCCTCTTTTCAATCTCATCCCCCTCTCCTTCTCCAGTTCACGCTGTGGCACCATGACCCCCTCTCCTCCTGACTGAGTACAATCACAGCTCACGCTGTGGCATCAGGATAATTAGACCTAAAGGATGGCACTCCATGGCTGGCCTGAATGATGTGAACACTTTCTCTCTATGTGACGTTGAAACCAGAACACTCAATCAGGAAAAGATAGTCACACACACACTACACAGACACACGCTACACAGACAGATACACACATTACACACACTACACAGACAGATACACACACTACACACACTAACTACACAGACAGACAGACAGACAGACAGACAGACAGACAGACAGACAGACAGACAGACAGACAGACAGACAGACAGACAGACAGACAGACAGACACATTACACAGACACACACACACTACACAGACACACATACACTACACAGACACACACTAAACAGGCAGACACACACTCTCTCGTGAATAGACCTACTCTCTCTCATGCTGTGATCAATCAACTTTTTGTTGCAGTTTGATTTAGTTAGACAGAGTGCATCAAATTCATTCTGACCGCTTTAAGTTTTTCTTGGTTGTTTGTGAGTTGGATGGGGAAGGGGCCGATATTTCCTGTTTTGTTTTCTTGCAGTGCCTCTTGACTAAGCACAATGCTCCATCAAACCTTCTGAAACAATGCATTCAGATGGGTAACTGTCCTTATTGAAACAATGCATTCAGACGGGTAACTGTCCTTATTGAAACAATGCATTCAGACGGGTAACTGTCCTTATTGAAACAATGCATTCAGACGGGTAACTGTCCTTACTGAAACAATGCATTCAGACGGGTAACTGTCCTTACTGAAACAATGCATTCAGACGGGTAACTGTCCTTACTGAAACAATGCATTCAGACGGGTAACTGTCCTTATTGAAACAATGCATTCAGACGGGTAACTGTCCTTATTGAAACAATGCATTCAGACGGGTAACTGTCCTTACTGAAACAATGCATTCAGACGGGTAACTGTCCTTATTGAAACAATGCATTCAGACGGGTAACTGTCCTTACTGAAACAATGCATTCAGACGGGTAACTCTACTTAACTAATAGTTCTTATTCAAATGATCAGTTCTGCAGCCATCATTCCTCTTCTTCACCAACTTCATCATTGCCGACAATGTGAATCAGAATTTCTGTCTGATACTTTTTGCATTCCCTGTTTAATCATGCCAGTTATCACTAAGTGATCATTTAAATTTATGTGCATTAATCTTGAGGTTCTTGTGTTTTTGTTTTACTTTTTTGTCAATATTTTATTTTTCAAATTGCTGTCGTTGTTTAAATAAAGTGCATCCAATGAAAAGACTGTCGTGTCCGTGTTCTGAGCATGGATTCATCTGGATGAGCCTCGCAGTTTATACCATCCTTGGAACAGAGTATTGTCTGTTCTTCAAAGCTAGTATTTGATTGCCTGAAGACTAAATGTCTCCGCTGCTCTGTGTTCCCTACATACTTTAGTCTGAGACTGCCACCGTTGAAGTCATTTGTGATGTCGTCAAAATGAGGGGTGTTGGACAAAAGAAAGTCATCAGCGATTGGATCATCTCTAACCAATCAGAGTATCAAAGCCAATGGACGGATTGTCTAAATGCGCTTTACCCACATGTGTTCTGGCTTGGCCCAATCCAACGGTTTCTGGGACCAATCGGACGGTCTAGAATGGATTTCCATTCTAGAAGGGAAGTACTCCAAAAAGACACTAACTTCCTTGGGCATGGTGTAGGGTTTGGCCAGAGCAAGGAGTTTGGGTAGCCGGGGCAAAGTATTCAAGAGTGTTTCGCCTTTTGAAGTAAACAATGCTATGATATAAAAGGCTGGATGAGGTCTGGTTGAGGAGGCGGTGGGGGTATGAGGACTTTGGGCATAACATGGCCACAGGAACCAAATACGGTTTCATGTGTACATAAAGACAATTAAGACCATTTTGGGGTGGAATTGACTGGAAACAGCCCGTCGACGATAACAATGTAACTCCTTGTTTATTCTGTAAAGGAATACTTCTCAGAAAACAGTTAGCATTATGTAGGAGTATGGGTGTTCCAATGTGGAATTACTAACTAAATGTGTCCGTCGCCAGCTCTCTCTAGATTGGCTGAAGCATTACAGTTCATGCTCTTGTTTAATAAACCACACTCATTAGACTAGAGGAGACCATTATTCCTGTTATGTAACTCGACTGATATGAGCCTTTAAGTATGAGGCTTTGGGGAGGCAGGTAGCCTAGTGGTTAGAGCATTGGGCCAATAACCGAAAGGTTGCTGGATTGAATCCCCAAGGTAAAACTCTGTCGTTCTGCCTCTGAACAAGGCAGTTAACCCACTGTTCCCTGGTAGGCTGTCATTGTAAATAAGAGTTTGCTCTTAACTGACTTGCCCAGTTAAATTATTATTATTTAAGTAGCCACGAACTTGGAATTAATGTGAGAAGTCCTGATTAAGACCCTGTGACCGACAGCATTTTCTCCACTAATAATCCCGTTGAAACTGTGTGTACCAAGGTATCACTCCTGCCCCTATTCCAAACGCAGGTTGACGCTTATTGTCATGAATCTTGTTCTGGAGGCAGCTCTGCAGTGGTCACTACCTAGCACAGCCACTAAGTTATAACATCTGATTTTAAACATAACCCTAACCTTAACCATACTGCTAACCCTAATGCCTAACCCTAACCACACTGCTACCTAATCCCTAACCTTAAATTAAGAACAAAAATATTTTTGTTTTCATATATTTTTACAATATAACCAATTGACCTCAGCCTCCTCCTCCCCTCTCCTCACCCTTCTCTCCCTGTCCCTCTGTTATTCCACTCCCCAGCTTGCTGTCTATCTGTCCTCAAGGTTCCTCTGGTTTTCATTCAGCGGCAGCTCCCCAATCTCCTAATTCAACTCATTATTCGCTCGACTGGCAGGCTTTAACCCTTTGGGCCGCTGGTTGTCATTAGCAAGGGGATTGACTTCGGCACCGAAGGTAAACGTCGATGGCAGCGGGGTAGCGGGGAGTTGTAGGGGTGTCGGAGGGAAACTGTATGGGGAATGAGGAGACAGCAGCGTCACAGCATGGCTGTGGCCAGACCACCCAGAGATCTGTGGTTCTATTCTGCTGTATACTGTAATCCTCTACTCCTTTTCATTGATACTGTATACCAGGAGCTGTGCCAGGCCCGCCACGTCTGTTGACTCATCCAGCTGTAACGCATATAATTCCCTGGCTTGCATGTGAAGCAGTAATTGGTTCAAAACATCTCCTGCCATGTCACTGATGCATTGTGAAACAGTGTTATTTGATGAAGGCATTGTCTGTATAGTTTTTTGGGCCTTTTCCCCCAGCATTGTCCCAGCCATATCCGCGACAGCAGGAATAATTAAGTCCTCCACAATAGAATGGGGCTTGCCTGTCCTAGCCACTAGGTAGCTCACCATATAAGACCCTGCTAGGACCTGCTTATTAATGGTATCTGTTACTTTTATACATGTCTTACTACTTGAAAATCGCCATAATTCTCGCTCCAAAAAGTCCCGTGGCTTATTTTTTAAATCAGCATGTTTTGTTTCTAAATGTTTGCGCAAGAGTGAAGGTTTCATCGAGTTGTGAGATAGTACAGTCGTGGCCAAAAGTTTTGAGAAGGACACCACTATTAATTTTCACAAAGTCTGCTGCCTAAGTTTATATGATGGCAATTTGCATATACTCCAGAATGTTATGAAGAGTGATCAGATGAATTGCAATTAATTGCAAAGTCCCTCTTTGCCATGCAAATGAACTGAATCCCCCAAAAAACATTTCCACTGCATTTCAGCCCTGCCACAAAAGGACCAGCTGACATGTCCGTGATTCTCTCGTTAACACAGGTGTGAGTGTTGACGAGGACAAGGCTGGAGATCACTCTGTCATGCTGAATGAGTTCGAATAACAGACTGGAAGCTTCAAAAGGAGGGTGGTGGTTCGAATCATTGTTATTCCTCTCTCAACCATGGTTACCTGCAAGTAAACACGTGCTGTTGTCATTGCTTTGCACAAAAAGGGCTTCACAGGCAAGGATATTGCTGCCAGTAAGATTGCACCTAAAACAACCATTTATCGGATCATCAAGAGCTACAAGGAGAGCGGTTCAATCGCTGTGAAGAAGGCATCAGGGCGCCTGATAGAGGAAATTATGGTTGAAATGATTAATTATGTATACATTATTGATTAGAACCATTTATTCTAATATTATTATGTTATGGTATGAAAAGTATGGGTTCTTGGTTCTAGGCTGTTACTGAAAATGTAAGCAGAACGAATTAATTGTCTGTGCCTCTTGGGTAGTTTAAGGGGGCAAGATGCTATAGCTTTTCAGACAGATAAGACATGTTGGGTGGTGTTCCATTAGTGGAGAAAAGTATATCTTTTAGACAGTTTGGAATGTAGTTTTATGGGGGGAGTAGAGGAAGAGTTCCAGACCAAAAAACAATGGGCTCTTGTGAGAATCGGAGAGAGGGTGGGAAACTGATGATGTAATTTCCAGTTTATAACCTGTGGAAATGTGTGTATGCATTTAGTACTCATCAAGAATAAATGCTGAACTTGTTTTTAAGACTGGTCTCTTGCTAATTCATGCAAATGATAAACTTACAACTTATCATGAAATAGATAAGAGTGTGAATTTGGTTTTGGCTGCAAAACAATAAGGAATTTAGAAATTCCTCTATCAGCGCCCAAAAAAGTCCAGTAAGCGCCAGGACCGTCTCCTAAAGTTGATTCAGCTGCGGGATCGGGGCACCACCAGTACAGAGCTTGCTCAGGAATGGCAGCAGGCAGGTGTGACTGCATCTGCATGCACAGTGAGGTGAATACAGGGATTGGACTGCTGAGGGCTGGGGTAAAGTAATTTTCTCTGATGAATCCCCTTTCCGATTGTTTGGGGCTTGTCCGGAGAAGACAAGCATCCTGAGACCATTTATGTGTGGGGTTGCTCACTCACAATTTTGCCGAAGAACACAGCCATGAATAAAGAATGGTACCAACACATCCTCCGAGAGCAACTTCTCCCAACCATCCAGGAACAGTTTGGTGACGAACAATGCCTTTTCCAGCATGATGGAGCACCTTGCCATAAAGCAAAACTGATAACTAAGTGGCTTGGGGAACAAAACATCGATATTTTGGGTCCATGACCAGGAAACTCCCCAGACCTTAATCCCATTGAGAACTTGTGGTCAATCCCCAAGAGGCGGGTGGACAAACAAAAATCAACAAATTCTGACAAACTCCAAGCATTGATTATGCAAGAATGGGCTGCCATCAGTCATCAGTCATCATGTGGCCCAGAAGTTAATTGACAGCATGTCAGGGCGGCTTACAGAGGTCTTGAAAAAGACGGGTCAACATTAAGAGACAGACATTCCGTAAATACTAGGAATAGATTGTCCACCATCTATGCGTTATCCAGACAGAAAAAAGAAATGGGCAAAAAAACATTTCGATTTAGAGCAATAAAGAAATTTAATAAATTAACTGAGCAAACTAGAAACCGTTCAATATATAAGTTTAATTCTCATAATTCTCATTATGCTAGTGTATTATGTATGTTTGTAATAGTGTATTATATGTGAAAGTGTGTTTGTATTATAAATTGTATTTTATTGTTAAGGACTCTTGGAAGATTAGTCCAAATGGGGACTAAAAGAGATCCTAATAAAATAAAATGAAATAAAATCAACTACAAATATTGACTCTTTGCATCAACTTCATGTAATTGTCAATACAAGCCTTTGACACTTAAGAAATGCTTGTAATTATACTTCAGTATTCCATAGTAACATCTGACAAAAATATCTAAAGACACTGAAGCAGAAAACTATGTGGAAATTAATATTTGTGTCATTCTTAAAACTTTTGGCCACGACTGTACTTTTGCACATATAACACACCGTGGCAGAGGAAAGGCACGACTCCCAATATAAGTGTAGTAGTTGTAATCAATGTAGTTCACATCATATTTGATGGTCCAACGTCCCTGTCTGTTGTTTGGTGCTTTCCCAGGTAAGGGGCCAGTAGCTCTTCGGCTGCATCAGATTCACAACTGTCAGTGTCCATGCTAGCTGGGCTAACAACAAATGTAGAATTACTGATGCTAGTAGTGGATGTGCTCGTGGAGCAGAACAACTTGTGTCATCGACAAGTGTAGTACTGCTTAGTACCAGTAGAGCTGGTATGGGGCGGCAGGGTAGCCTAGTGGTCAGAGCGTTGGACTAGAAACCGGAAGGTTGCAAGTTCAAACCCACAAGGTACAAATCTGTCGTTTTGCCCCTGAACAGGCAGTTAACCCAATGTTCCGAGGCCGTCATTGAAAATAAGAATTTGTTCTTTAACTGACTTGCCTGGTTTAAAAGGTTTAAAAATGTGTCTCTATGGACGCGGGCCTAACTAAATGGACTGCTTGAAAATGTAAAGATAATTTTTTTAAATACACTCTCCCTCTCCCCTTCTCTCTCCTCTGACGCAGTAAATGTTTTTGTGTTTATAACCACAGAGAAAGCGCATGTCAGGAAACGTTAGGAGCCCATGTGGTTTCTAGTGGACACAATTAACGGCAGCATTGTTTGACTGAGGGGTTTAGATATCATTATATTGTGTTGTGTAGAAATGGCCAAGCTGTCTGTAGGGCTGTCTGTAGGGCTGTCTGTGGGGCTGTCTGTAGGGCTGTCTGTGGGGCTGTCTGTGGGGCTGTCTGTAGGGCTGTCTGTGGGGCTGTCTGTAGGGCTGTCTGTGGGGCTGTCTGTGGGGCTGTCTGTAGGGCTGTCTGTAGGGCTGTCTGTGGGGCTGTCTGTGGGGCTGTCTGTAGGGCTGTCTGTAGGGCTGTCTGTGGGGCTGTCTGTGGGGCTGTCTGTAGGGCTGTCTGTGGGGCTGTCTGTGGGGCTGTATGTAGAGCTGTATGTAGGGCTGTCTGTGGGGCTGTCTGTGGGGCTGTCTGTGGGGCTGTCTGTGGGGCTGTCTGTGGGGCTGTCTGTAGGGCTGTATGTAGAGCTGTCTGTGGGGCTGTCTGTGGGGCTGTCTGTGGGGCTGTCTGTGGGGCTGTCTGTAGGGCTGTCTGTGGGGCTGTCTGTAGGGCTGTCTGTGGGGCTGTATGTAGAGCTGTATGTAGGGCTGTCTGTGGGGCTGTCTGTGGGGCTGTCTGTGGGGCTGTCTGTGGGGCTGTCTGTGGGACTGTCTGTGGGGCTGTCTGTAGGGCTGTCTGTAGGGCTGTATGTGGGGATGTATAGGCAGAGTACTGACAGGAGGGAGGGAGATATGTCAAGTTTGGAGTCTAACAATTAACACTTTCCACAGCTGTTAAATACAGATGTCAAGGGCTGTCTGTGGGGCTGTCTGTGGGGCTGTCTGTGGGGCTGTTTGGACTGTCTGTGGGGCTGTCTAGGGCTGTCTGTAGGGCTGTATGTGGGGATTCTACCACCTTACAGAACAAGTTCAACCAGCAAGGCTGATAATACAGTGAGAATGAGAGACAGTTGGGTCTGGGCTTGGGCAGTCAGATTGACAGGCTGTGGTGTACCCAGGTCCCCTCAGGCAGCGGTGAGGGCACCGCTGCTCAGTATTAAGGTATTTTGAGAGTGATTAGAGGCCATTAGATGTGGGGGTGGGAGGGCAATGAGGGGAGCAGAGAGGATGAGGGGGAGGGAGGGCTTACCATTATTACAGCAGCTCTCTGTGGAGCCGGCTCACACACCTGTGATCTCCCACTGACATACACACAGATACCCTCATGCATACACAGACTACCCATGTGTATAAAACACACACACACACACACACACACACACACACACACACACACACACACACACACACACACACACACACACACACACACACACACACACACACACACACACACACACACACAGAGCGAAGTAAACTATAAAAATGGCCGTTACACACAGTGTATCCCATTCAACATACCGAACATTCAAATACCGTTGTAGAATGTAAAGTAAAACTCTGTTTGTAAGAGTTGCAGAACTGGTCACTGTGAAGTCAGAAGCAGAAGAGCAGAGATAGATAATAGCCGGAGCAGTTTAATTATAGAACCCACGACAATACAAAAATAACTAACACGGGTACCAAATCCAACTCGCACCAGTAACATAGCGTACAAGCACAACACAAACAAACAATTCCACACAAGGCCATGGGGGGAACAGAGGGTTAAATACACAACAATTAATGATGGAAATGGAAACCAGGTGTGTAAGAAAACAAAACAAATGGAAAATGAAAAGTGGATCGAGGATGGCTAGAAGACCGATGATGCTGACCGCCGAACACCGCCCGAACAAGGAGAGGAAACGACTTAGGTGGAAGTTGTGACAGTACCCCCCCCCCCCTTGACGCGCGGCTCCAGCAGCGCGCCAACACCGGCCTCGGGGACGACCCGGAGGGCGAGGTGCAGGGTGATCCGGACGGAGACGGTGGAACTCCTGTAGCATTGAAGGATCCAACATGTCCTCCACCGGATCCCAGCATCTCTCCTCCGAACTGTACGCCTCCCTGTCCACGAGGTACTGAAGGCCCCTCGCTCAACGTCTCAAATCCAGTATGGATCGAACGGAGTACGCCGGGGCCCCCTCGATGTCCAGAGGGGGCGGAGGAACCTCCTGCACCTCAGACTCCTGGAGCGGGCCTGCCACCACCGGCCTGAGGAGAGACACATGGAACGAGGGGTTAATACCGTAATCGGGGGGAAGTTGTAACCTGTAACTCACCTCATTCAGTCTCCTCAGGACTTTAAATGGCCCCACAAACCGTGGACCCAGCTTCCGGCAGGGCAGGCGGAGGGGCAGGTTTCAGGTCGAGAGTCAGACCCGGTCAAACACCGGGGCCTCACTGCGGTAATGGTGGCGCAGCACGGCACGCTGAAGGTGAACATGGGCGGCGTCCCATGTTTCCTCCAAGCGCCAGAACCAGTTGTCCACCGCAGGAGCCTTGGTCTGACTCTGATGCCAAGGAGCCAGAAATGGCTGATACCCCAGTACGCACTGGAAGGGGGAGAGATTAGTGGAGGAATGGCGAGTTCTGGGCCATCTCTGCCCAGAGCACGAACGCTGCCCACTCCCTCAGCCGGTCCTGGCAATAAGACCTCAGAGACTTACCCACATCCTGGTTAACTCTCTCCACCTGTCCATTACTCTTGGGGTGAAAACCCGAGGTAAGGCTGATCGAGACCTCCAGACGTTCAATGAACGCCTTCCAGACCCTCGAAGTGAACTGGGGACCTCGATCAGACACTATATCCTCAGGCACCCCGTAGTGCTGGAAGACGTGTGTAAACAGGGCCTCCGCAGTCTGTAGAGCCAGAGGGAGACAGGGGCAGAGGGAGGAGAAGGCAGGACTTAGAGAAATGATCCACAATAACCAGGATCATGGTGTTTCCCTGTGATGGGGGAAGATCGGTCAGGAAATCGATCGACAGGTAAGGGGTGTAGCTTACCTCTGGGAAGGTGTCTAGGAGCCTTACACTGGGCGCACACCGAGCAGGAGGAAACATACACCCTCACGTACTTAGCCAAAGTGGGCCACCAGTACTTCCCACTCAGACAGCGCACTGTCCGACCGATGCCTGGATGACCAGAGGAGGGTGATGCGTGAGTCCAATAGATCAGCCGGTCACAGAGAGCACACAGAACGTACAGACGCCCAGCGGGACACTGGAGGGGAGCGGGCTCTGCACTCAACGCCTGCTCAATATCCGTGTCCAGCTCCCACACTACCGGCACCACCAGGCAAGAGGCCGGGAGTATGGGGGTGGGATCCATGGGCCGCTCCTCTGTGTCATACAGCCGGGACTGTGCGTCTGCCTTCACTTTCTGGGAGCCTGGTCTGTAAGAGAGGGTAAACACAAAACGGGTGAAAAACATGGCCCACCTTGCATGGCGAGGGTTCAGTCTCCTCACCGCCCGGATGTACTCCAGATTGTGGTGGTCAGTCCAGATGAGAAAAGGGTGTTTAGCCCCCTCATTCCAATGTCTCCACGACTTCAAAGCCTTGATGACAGCCAACAGCTCCCGGTCCCCCATGTCATAGTTTCGCTCCGCCGGGCTGAGATTCCTCGAGGAGAAGGCACAGGGGCGGAGCTTAGGTGGCGTACCCGAGCGCTGAGAGAGCATGGCTCCTATCCCAGCCTCGAATGTGTCCACCTCCACTATGAATGCCAAAGAGGGATCCGGATGGGCCAGCACAGGAGCCGAGGTAAACAGAGCCCTCAGGTGACCAAAGGCCCTGTCCGCCTCAGCCGACCACTGCAAACGTACCGGTCCCCCCTTCAGCACTGAGGTAATGGGAGCCGCTAGCTGACCAAAACCCCAGATAAACCTCCGGTAGAGTAATTGGTAAACCCTAGAAACAGCTGCACCTCCTTTACCGTGGTCGGAGTCGGCCAATTACGCACGGCCGAGATGGCCATCTCCCTGAGGTGAAAATGGAAATGCGGACTGTTGAAAGAACAGACATTTCTCAGCCTTGGCGTACAGGTCATGCTCCAACAGTCGACCATGCACCTTGCGCACCAGGGACACATGCACGGCGCGTGAAGCGGAGTATATCAGAATGTCATCGATATACATCACTATACGCTGCCCGTGCAGGTCCCTGAAAATCTCGTCTACAAAGGCTTGGAAGACTGATGGAGCATTCATCAACCCGTACGGAATGATGAGGTACTCATAATGCCCTGAGGTCGTACTGAACGCCATCTTCCACTCGTCTCCCTCCCGGATACGCACCAGGTTGTAAGCACTAATGAAATCAAGTTTGGTGAAGAAGTGCACCCCGTTATTGACTCAATCGCCGTGGCGATTAGAGGTAGCGGGTAACTGTACCTCACAGTTATCTGATTAAGATCTCGATAGTCAATACATGGGCGCAGACCTCACTCCTTCTTCACAAAAAAGAAACTTGAGGAGGCGGGGGAAGTGGAGGACCGAATGTACCCCTGACGCAGGGATTCGGAGAGATATGTCTCCATAGCCTCCGTCTCCGCCTGTGAGAGGGGATACACGTGACTCCTGGGAAGTGCAGCGTCTATCAGGAGATTTATTGCACAATCACCCTGTCAATGGGGGGGTCATTGAGTCGCCTTCTTTTTGGAGAAGGCGAGAGCCAAATCGGCATATTTGAGGGGAATACGCACGATGGAGACCTGGTCTGGACTTTCCACAACAGTAGCACCCACAGAAAGCACCCAAACACCTCCCCGAGCACTCTCGCGACCACCCCATGAGAGCCCTCCGTAGCCATGAAACAGTGGGGTCATGACAAGCTAACCAGGGTAGGCCAAGCACCACGGGAAATGCAGGAGAGACAATGAGAAAGAGACTGATTCTCTCCGTGTGACCCCCCTGAGTCATCATGCCCAGAGGAGCGGTGGCCTCCCTAATCAACCCTGACCCTAATGGTCGACTATCTAAGGTGTGAACTGGGAAGGGCGTAGCGCCTTATGCTGGGAATGCAGGGAAAACTCAGGAAAAGTGACGAAGAAAAACATGTGTGCAACAGAGAATGGTGCCTTCTCACCTGGGGTGACGCTAGAGTGTCCTGCCTGCTGCCTCGACCCCCAGAGGAACCAACCCGCCACCGACCGGCAGTGTGACCTCTGCGGCCACAGATGATGCATGAGACGGAACCTCCTCCAGTCTCCCTGAGCGCAGCACCTCCCAACTCCATGGGTATCTGAGAGGTGGTGCTGGGGAATGGAAACAACAGACCCCAATCAGACAAATTATGCTACCCTCTGCCTCTTGGCTACTTCAAAATACAACACTGCCCCTTTAAGACAAAACAAAACTCTTTACCTGACTTGCTTTTCAAAGATGTCTGGAAATGTACATGGTTTGTGCTCTTGTAGGAAGAAATCCCTCCCCTATTGCTGACTACAAATGATCTATAACTGTGCTGATAACTCACTAACTAGTAAATGATATGAACAAAACGTGCACACGTTGCTGCATGCAGCTCTTGCTTTGATCTCAAAACAAGCTCATCTACTCAGGACCACAGCTGTAAACACAGTCCAGTTCAAAGTAAATGGCACAGATCCATATATGGCAATGGTCTATTTGCATATAGGCCTACTGCAGCTCTGATTGGTTATGCCACATCAGTCTGTGTAGAGTACTGGCTGAGTCCTGTGTGTGTCAATGAAATAGAATCCTACTTAAATGCGTTCTGCCTACAACAAAATCTCTCATATTTCTTCTGCGTGACAGTCAGGGGGACCTGCATGGCAGTCTCGGGGCTACTGTGCAGCTTAGAGGGAACATTGCCTACTACCCTGTTCAAAGGCACTTAAATATGTTGTCTTTTCCGCTCACCCTCTGAATGGCACACATACACAATCCATGTCTCAATTGTCTCAAGGCTTAAAAAAGATATTTAACCTGTTTCCCCCTTCCTCTACACTGACTGAAGTGACATCAATAAGGGATCATATCTTTAACCTGGATTCACCTGGTCAGTCTATGTCATGGAAAGAGCAGGTGTTCTTTATGTTTTGTACACTCAGGGCCCTGTTTCGCAGTCGTCACTAGTTACCATAGCCACAAAGTCATAAACCCGACCTATTTCTACAATGTATTTTATTTTAACCTAACCCTAACCTTAATCACACTGCTAACTTTATGCTAACCCTAACCTTAATCACACTGCTAACTTTATGCTAACCCTAACCTTAATCACACTGCTAACTTTATGCTAACCCTAACCTTAATCACAGTGCTAACTTTATGCTAACCCTAACCTTCATCACACTGCTAACTTTATGCTAACCCTAACCTTAATCACACTGCTAACTTTATGCTAACCCTAACCTTAATCACACTGCTAACTTTATGCTAACCCTAACCTTAATCACACTGCTAACTTTATGCTAACCCTAACCTTCATCACACTGCTAACTTTATGCTAACCCTAACCTTAATCACACTGCTAACTTTATGCTAACCCTAACCTTAATCACACTGCTAACTTTAACCTAACCCTAACCTTCATCACACTGCTAACTTTAACCTAACCCTAACCTTCATCACACTGCTAACTTTATGCTAACCCTAACCTTAATCACACTGCTAACTTTGTGCTAACCCTAACCTTAAATTAAGACCAAAAAGCTAATTTTTGTTTTCCAGATCGTTCATGATATAGACAATTTTGACTTTGTGGCTGTCGTAAGTAGTGACAACCCTGTTTCGCTCGCTCTGATGCTTTTTCCGGTGAGACAGTTTCAACAGAAAGGAAGAGGTGAAGCGAGAGGGCTCACTCTCACCGAAATACAAGCTCAATGCGTTTCTATAGGTTTAATGTGCAGGCTTGTCGCATGCCTGCTCACCTTTGGGACAATGATTCCCATTGAGCATCTCGTCACTATATACAGATCTCCGGTTTCAGCCACTTGTAATTGTAAAGGAAAGTTGGCGGGTGCCCAGTGCACTGTTCAGATGCTTGAGGTTTGATTGTCTTAACTTAACACGTCCATCACTAATAAGCTGAGCTTCTCAGTCATTTTCTCTTCACCTCACACTGTCACTCCACAAAGTCTGGTTTTTACATCCATTGCAAATGATAATAAACTCAGCAAAAAAATAAATGTCCTCTCACTGTCAACTGCGTTTATTTTCAGCAAATTAAATAAATGTTAAATATTTATATGAACATAACAAGAGTCAACAACTGAGACATAAACTGAACAAGTTCCACAGATATGTGACTAACAGAAGTTGAATAATGTGAACCTGAACAAAGGGGGTAAAAATGACAGAACAACAAAAGTAACAGTCAGTATCTGGTGTGGCCCCCAACTGCATTACGTACTGCAGTGCATCTCCTCCTCGTGGACTGCACCAGATTTGCCTGTTCTTGCTGTGAGATGTTACCCCACTCTTCCAACAAGGCACCTGCAAGTTCCCGGACATTTCTGGGGGGAATGGCCCTAGCCCTCAACTTCCGTACCAACAGGTCCCAGACGTGCTCAATTTGATTGAGATCCAGGCTCTTCGCTGGCCATGGCAGAACACTGACATTCCTGTCTTGCAGGAAATCACGTACAGAACGAGCAGTATGGCTGGTGGCATTGTCATGCTGGAGGGTCATGTCAGGATGAGCCTGCAGGAAGGGTACCACATGAGGGAGGAGGATGTCTTCCCTGTAATGTACAGCATTGACAATGCCTGCAATTGAGATTACCTGCCTCAGACCATTTTTTCCTTCTTATTTCACCTTTATTTAACCAGGTAGGCTAGTTGAGAACAAGTTCTCATTTACAACTGCGATCTGGCCAAGATAAAGCAAAGCAGTGCGACATAAACAACAACACAGAGTTACACATGGAATAAACAAACATAAACAAACTGTCAAATATACAATAGAAAAAAGGATATATACAGTGTGTGTAAATGAGGTAGGATAAGGGAGGTAAGGAAATTAATAGGCCAGAGTGTGAAATAATTACAAAATAGCAATTAAACACTGGAGGGATAGATGTGCAGAAGATGAGTGTGCAAGTAGAGATACTTGGGTGCAAAGGAGCAAAAAAATAAAATAAATAACAGTATGGGGATGAGGTAGTTGGATGGGCTATTTACAGATGGGCTATGTACAGGTGCAGTGATCTGTGAGCTGCTCTGACAGCTGGTGCTTAAAGTTGGTGAGGGAGATATGAGTCTCCAGCTTCAGTGATTTTTGCAGTTCGTTCCAGTCATTGGCAGCAGAGAACTGGAAGGAAAGGTGGCCAGAGGAGGAATTGGCTTTGGGGGTGACCAGTGACATTTACCTGCTGGAGCGCGTGCTACGGGTGGGTGCTGCTATGGTGACTAGTGAGCTGAGATAAGGCGGGGCTTTGCCTAGCAAAGACTTATAGATGACCTGGAGCAAGTGGGTTTGGCAACGAATATGAAGCGAGGGCCAGCCAACAAGAGCATACAGGTCGCAGTGGTGGGTAGTATACAGGGCTTTGGTGACAAAACGGATGGCACTGTGATAGACTGCATCCAATTTGCTGAGTAGTGTTGGAGGCTATTTTGTAAATGACATTGCCGAAGGATAGTCAGTTTTATGAGGGTATGTTTGGCAGCATGAGTGAAGGATGCTTTGTTGCGAAAGAGGAAGCCAATTCTAGATTTAATTTTGGATTGGAGATGCTTAATGTGAGTCTGGAAGGAGAGTTTACAGTCTAACCAGACACTTAGGTATTTGTAGTTGTCCACATATTCTAAGTCAGAACTGTCCAGAGTAACGATGCAGGACGGGCTGGCATGTGTGGGCAGCGATCGGTTGAAGAGCATGCAGTTAGTTTTACTTGCATTTAAGAGCAGTTGGAGGCCACGGAAGGAGAGTTGTAGGGCATTGAAGCTCGTCTGGAGGTTAGTTAACACAGTGTCCAAAGAAGGGCCAGAGGTATACAGAATGATGTTGTCTGCATAGAGGTGGATCAGGGAATCACCCGCAGCAAGAGTGACATCATTGATGTACACAGAGAAAAGAGTCACCCCGAGAATTGAACCCTGTGGCTCCCCCATAGAGACTGTCAGAGGTCCGGACAACAGGCAACAGATTTGACGCACAAAACTCTGTCTGAGAAGTAGTTGGTGAACCAGGCGAGGCAGTCATTTGAGAAACCAAGGCTGTTGAGTCTGCCGATAAGAATGTGGTGATTGACAGAGTCGAAAGCCTTGGCCAAGTCGATGAATACAGCTGCACAGTATTGTCTCATATCGATGACGGTTATGATATCGTTTAGGACCTTGAGCGTGGCTGAGGTGCACCCATGACCAGCTCGGAAACCATTGCATAGCGGAGAAGGTACGGTGGGATTCGAAATGGTCGGTGATCTGTTTGTTAACTTAGAAAGGCACGGTAGGATAGATATAGGTCTGTAGCAGTTTGGGTCTAGAGTGTCTCCCCCTTTGAAGAGGGGAATGACCGTGGTAACTTTCGAATCTTTGAGGATCTCAGAAGGGATTGCAACAATTTCGGTGGATAATTTTAGAAAGAGAGGGTCCAGATTGTCTAGCCCGGCTGATTTGTAGGGGTCCAGATTTTGCAGCTCTTTCAGAACATCAGCTATCTGATGTGGGGAGGTGGGGAGGCTTGAGCAAGTTGCTGTGGGGGGTGCAGGGCTGTTGACCGGGCTAGGGGTAGCCAGGTGGAAAGCATGGCCAGCCGGTGAAAAATGCTTTTGAAATGCTCAATTATCGTGGATTAATCAGTGGTGACAGTATTTCCTGGCCTCTTTGCAGTGGGCAGCTGGGAGGAGGTGCACTTATTATCCATGGACTTTACAGTGTCCCAGAACTTTTTGGAGTTTGTACTACAGGATGCAAATTCCTGTTAGGAAAGCAAAGGCTAGCTTTTTCAAACTGCCTGTCTATATTGGTTCCTAACTTCCCTGAAAAGTTGCATATCATGGGGGCTATAAGATGCTAATGCAGTACGCCACAGGATGTTTTTGTGCTGGTCAAGGGCAGTCAGGTTTTAATGGGGCATGCTTATTTAAGATGATGAGGAAAGCACTTTTGAAGAATGACCAGGCATCCTCTACTGACGGGATGAGGTCAATATCCTTCCAGGATACCCGGGCCAGGCGATTAGAAAGGCCTGCTCGCTGAAGTGTTTTAGGGAACGTTTGACAGTGATAAGGGGTGGTTGTTTGACCATAGACCCATTACGGATGCAGGCAATGAGGCAGTGATAGTACCTGGTAGGTTCATTGATCATTTGTGTGAGATTGAGGGCATCAAGCTTAGATTGTAGGATGGCCGGGGTGTTAACCAGTTTAGTTCACCTAACAGCACAAGCTCTGAAGATAGATGGGGGGCAATCAAATCACACATGGTGTCGAGGGCACAGCTGGGGGCATAGGGTGGTCTATAGCAAGCAGCAAGGGTGAGAGACTTGTTTCTGGAAAGGTGGATTTTTTAAAGTAGAATCTCAAATTGTTTGGGCACAGACCTGGATAGTAAGACAGGACTATGCAGGCTAAACTCCACCCCTTTGGCAGTTCTATCTTGTCGGAAAACTTTATAGTTAGGGGTGGAAATTTCAGGGTTTTGGTGGTTTTTCTAAGCCAGGATTCAGACACGGCTAGGACATCCGGGTTGGCAGAGTGTGCTAAGGCAGTGAATAAAACAATCTAAGGGATCAGGCTTCTAATGTTAACATGCATGAAACCAAGGCTTTTACGGTTACAGAAGTCAACAAATGAGAGCGCCTGGTGAATGGGAGTGGAGCTAGGCACTGCAGGGCCTGGATTATCCTCTACGTCACCAGAGGAGCAGAGGAGGAGTAGGATAAGGGTGCCGCTAAAGGCTATAAGTACTGGTCATCTAGCATGTTCGGAACAGAGAGTACAAGGAGCAGGTTTCTGGGCATGGTAGAATAGATTCAAGGCATAATGTACAGGCAAAGAAAGGTATGATAGGATATGAATACACTGGAGGTAAACCTATGCATTTAGTGACGATGAGAGAGATATTGTCTCTAGAAACATCATTTAAACAAGGTGAGGTCACCGCATGTGTTGGAAGTGGAACTAAAGGCTTAGCTAAGGCGTATTGAGCAGGGCAAGAGGCTCTACAGTGAAATAAGGCAATAATCACTAACCAAAACAGCAATGGACAAGGCATATTGACATTAGGGAGAGTCATGCGTAGCCGGGTGATCATAGGTGTCAGTGAGTAGCTTGGCGGGCAGGAGACACTGAGATTCAGACAGCTAGCGGGCCGGGGATAGCAAGCTAGCAGAAGGGCAGAAGTCTGTTGTAGCCCCCTCGTGCTGTTACGTCGGCAGACCAGTCATGATCGATCAGCATTGCTCCGTGTGGTAAAAGGGTCCAGGCCATTTGGAAAAATAGGTATAGTGGCCAAATTATTTGTCCGATGGCCCTCTTCAGCAAACAGTCCGATATGCTCTAGACAGCTAGTGGGCCGCGGCTAGCAGGCTAGCGGATGGGCATTCAGGGGACGTCGCGACGGAGGAGTCAGTTGAAAATTCCCTCGGGCAGATTACGTCGATAGTCCAGTCGTGATGGATCGGCAGGGCTCCGTGTCTGCAGTAAAAGGGGTCCAGGCCAATTGGCAAAATAGGTATTGTAGCTGATGGACCTGAGTGGCTGATGGAGTGGCTGTAGGACCTCTTCGGCTAGCCGTTAGCCAGGAGTGGCCACTCGGATAGCAACTAGCTAGCTGCGATGATACAGGTTCAAAGCTTGCAGTAGGAATCTGGACATTTTCAGATAAATAAGTCTGATTTGCTCTGGTTTGAATTGCGCTGTGCAGACTGGCAAGAGTTGTCTGGGCTAAAGGTTCACTGATGACCGCTAGCAGTGGCTAGCTGACTAATAGCTAGAAGCTAGTTAGCTGGCTAAATTCTGTTGGGGGTTCCAGTTCAAAAGTTACGAAAGTAGCAGATCCAGTTACATTACCCCTACCTACAGTATACTTGTCACAGCCTACTAGAAGTGTTGGGTTGGAATCAGGCGCAGAGAGCAGGGTTCAGTAAATCGTGATTTATTCTCCAGCCAAAAAACGGTCACGCCAACAGATCCAGACCACATTGGGTGAGGCGGATTGCAGGAGAGTATCTTGAAGTTGAGGTTAAGAAAAATATTTAAAAAATATATGCGAAGAAAAAATATATAAAAAGATATATACAAGGGACACGACAAGTCAAAGACAAAGATGTCTGACTGCTACGCCATCTTGGATATCACAGACCTCATTCCTTTGACGATAAACGTGAATCCGACCATCCCCCCTGGTGAGACAAAACCGCAAGTCGTCAGTGAAGAGCACTGGGAACTCTGAGGGCCCAGAATACGCTAGTTGATACAATATTGCAAGTTCGCTAGGGACAGCTTCAGGCCGGAACCAGTTGATTGTTTTGATACAATTTTGCACTTCACTAGAGATAGCTCAAGTCCATACAGACAGAAAGGGAGGCAGACAGGGGGAGTAGAGAGATGAACACTGTCACACCATAATCTGTTTCACCTGTCTTTGTGTTTGTCTCCACCCCCCTCCAGGTGTCGCTGGTCTTCAACCATTATCCCCTGTGTATTTATACCTGTGTTCTCTGTTTGTCTGTTGCCAGTTCATCTTATTTGTCAAGCCAAACAGCGTTTTTGGGTCAGCTTCTGCTTTTCCCCAGTCTCTCTTTTCTCGTCCTCCTGGTTTTTGAACCTTGCCTGTCCTGACACTGTAACCACCTGCCTGACCACTCTGCCTGCCCCACTTCTGGATTTCCAACATCTACCTGACCCTGAGCCCGCTTGCCGTCCTGTTCCTTTGCCCCATTGTTACTTCGACATTGTCTGCATCTGTGTCTTACCTTTATTCCGGATAAATGCGATTGAAATAACTAGGATTTTCATCAAAGTATTTTATTGTGTTTTTATTTGTCGACTTTAGGCCTATGTGTTTTGCTTAGTTGACCATAGACATTATAGGCCTACTGCTGCTTCGGCCTATAAGCTCTCTCTGACTTCCATGCTATAATTTCTTTAGACGCCAATGGATAAAGGTGTATCAATGAGGCTGGCATAGCTGCGGGGAGATGTTTGGGGATGGGGGATTTTTTGGGGGGTCTATATTGGTCCTGTAATACAGGACTTTTGTGAGAAAAATGATTTTGTTATTTTTTATTTATATAAAAAAAAAATGTAAATGCTTTCTATGCTCACTTTGAGGCAAGCAACACTGAAACATGCATGAGGGTACCATCTGTTCCAAACCACTGTGGGATCTCGCGCTCCGTAGCCGATGTGAGTAAGACCTTTAAAACAGGCTAGCATTCACAGCGGGCCAGACGCATTACCAGGATGAGTACTCAGAGCATGCGCTGACCCACTGTGAATGCTAGCCTGTTTTAAAGGTCTTACTCACATCGGCCTGGTCTGTAATACCAACCTATAAATGACTATCACCCCATAGCACGCACATCTATAGCCATGACATGCTTTGAAAGGCTGGTCATGGCTCCCTGCCATCCTACACCAGGTGGTGTCAGAGGAAGGCCCAAAAAATTTGCATGGAATAGCCTTCCTCTCTCAGAACAAGAATAGACTGACGAGATTCAGAAGAAAGTTCTTAGTTTCTGGCCATTTTGAGCCTGTAATCGAACCTACAAATGCTGATGCTCCAGATACTCAACTAGTTTAAAGGACAGTTTTATTGCTTCTTTTTTCAGCTATGCTAACATTCTTGCAAAGGGGTTTTCTAATGATCAATTAGCCCTTTTGAAATTATAAACTTGGATTAGCTAATACAACGTGCCATTGGAACACAGGAGTGATGGTTGCTGATAATGGGCCTCTGTACGCCTTTGTAGATATTCCTTTAAAAATCAGTTGTTTCCAGCTACAATAGTCATTTACAACATTAACAATGTCTATACTGTATTTCTGTTCAATTTGATGTTATTTTAATGGACAAAAAATTTGTTTTTCTTTCAAAAACCAGGACATTTCTACATGTAGATAAGGGTAAAGTGACTGTGCATGTTATTCCTCATGTCACTATTTCTATAAATATTTTGTTATTTTTATTTGACCTTTATCTTAACTCTGCATTGTTGGAAAAGGACCCAAAAGTAAGCAAGTCACTGTCTAAACCTGAAGTTTGTAATGGTTTTCTTCATCTGAACGAGAGGCGGACCAAAGCGCAGCGTGGTTGTTTTGATTCATGCTTTAATAAATCACTTCACATGAACAAACTAACAAAAACAAGAAATGTGAAAACTCAAAACAGTCCTATCTGGTGCACACACAGAGACAGGAACAATCACCCACAAACACACAGTGAAACCCAGGCTACCTAAGTATGATTCTCAATCAGAGACAACTAATGACACCTGCCTCTGATTGAGAACCATACTAGGCCGAAACATAGAAATACCCAAAACCTAGAAAAACAAACATAGACTGCCCACCCAACTCACGCCCTGACCATACTAACTAAATACAAAACACAGGAAATAAAGGTCAGAACGTGACAAGTTAATTGATTTGATTTAAAACACACAAAATACTGAGAACAGGGCTGAGGAAGTCAGAGCACCAGAGCAGGTCAGCATTGTGTCCATTCACACACAACTGTAACTTATTTTTGAAGAAGTAAACCTTTACATGATCCTTGTTTAACTAAGTTACAGATGAATAGCGCAGGGGCAGTGCTGGGTAAGACATTGAGGTTGGTTTGATCAGTAGGATGTATTAAGATAAACAGACAGGAAGACAATAAGTGACAGACCTTCATTGACCTCTGACACCTGAAGAGAGGACACAGTTCATACTGTTGAATCACAGAAAGGGGATCAATCATTCACTGCTTATTACGGCATAACAACTCCCTGTCTGCTTTTTCTCTCTACTCTCTGTCAACAAATCAACTAATCAATCAATTTGATTTACTGACACAATTCTCACTCAAACTGATGAAGGAACTTCCGCTGCTTTACCAAGGCCCCTCAACGCAGCACATTAACACATAAACATGGGCATGCAGCCTACACATGGGCATGCAGCCTACACACACTGTCTTCAATATTCATCAGCACAAGTTGCCACATGACGGGCTTCTTCCGCTGAAACATTTTAACAGCGGACGGACCTAAAATACAGTGCAGTACAGTACCACACACACACACACACACACACACACACACACACACACGCACGCACACACACACACACACACACACACACACACACACACACACACACACACACACACACACACACACACACACACACACACACACACACACACACACACACACACACACACACACACACACACACACACACACACACACACACACACACACACACACACACACACACACACACACACACACACACACACACACTCCATACCACTGCATTAGGACAAACAGTGACATTAGGAACTCTATACTGTGACCAAAGGTGACTCTGGGGATCATGGGGGTTGAGGACAGGAATGAAGAACAGCAAGACATGAGGGTTAGGGTTCAGGTTCAGATTAAGGTTTGGTTTAGGGCTATGCTGTCTCGTCCACAAACTGAGGATTACATTGTTATTGAAATGTATGATAGGATAGTATTTTTTCACATTATAAATATTTTACAGGGATATGTATGTGATTATCACACTGTGTGTGTGTATGTGATTCTCCCCTTCAGTGCGTGGGAGGGTGTGCATTAGCTCACCTGTGTACCAGCACAATACCACCCATCCCATTTGTCACGCTCAATTAGCCATCACTGGGCATGTGCAGAGTGACCTCCAGCCCCGCCCCCTCCCGTCTCTCTCCCCTTCTGATTGGCAGATGGCCGCAGTGATATCATTGAGTCTCTGTCTCCCTGGTAGCAGCAGCCGTCTGCAGATGGAGAAGCAGATATCACACACACACACACACACACACACACACACACACACACACACACACACACACACACACACACACACACACACACACACACACACACACACACACACACACACACACACACACACACACACACACAGCCTCTTTTATCCTCACACACATCTAGCATATCAATGGGCTGGCGTCCCATCTATGGTGAGATAGTGAACATGCAGCAGCCTCTGCCCCCACCTCGCTGGGCAGTGGGTAAGGGCACATAGCTGCCACACACAGACTGGCACAGTGACAGAGCGAAGTTTGAATATGAAATGATTTCCCACACATTTTGGTTGGGAAATGGTCAAGGGCAGGCTGTATCCCTGGTGGGAGGGCTGGGGGAAGTTAGACACACAACTGGCACAGACCCTGGCACACTGACCCAGCTTACAGAAAACTCTACTTCATGATTATGATGAAGTCTGAATATAAACATGACATGATGTCCCATACTTAATAAAAACATACTATCTGACTCACTGTTCATATATCACATCATTCAGTGTTCTAGAACAGAGGCAAGACTCCAAGTTCCAAGACTCCAAGTTCCAAGACTCCAAGTTCCACTCATCTACCAGAAGTGGAATGTTAAGGTGAAGGGCCAGATGACATCATAGGTCTGAGTGACATGTTGTGATTATGGACGGTATGGAGCTGTACAATATGTGACATTGGATAACTAGCTAAAGGAGAGAAAAATGTATTGTGGGTGGATTTGGATAGAGAAAGAGTGGCTCAGGGCATAGTTTAAGAATGGAATGTGTGGAACAGTTGGTGACCAACAGTGAATCAGAGGTCCAGTGTGTCAGGAATGAGATTAGTTAGAACATGGCATCATATGACAAGAAAAACAAACTCATCTCAATTATGACTCTGACACAAATGAATCAATAATAACACATACTATATCACCCATTTTATAAATAAAAACATGGACTCAGTCACACCACTTCTCCTCCGATCCACCACTGGTGTCATAGCCAAATGAAATAACCCCCCCATGTGTCCAGATCAGTAATTGTGTTCTAATGGGTATGTTTGAAGCCTTTCTGGTGCGTAAACAGGCGGAGGAAGTATTTAGGACCGTAATCACACACACACACACACACACGCACACGCACGCGCACACGCGCACACGCACACACACACGCACGCGCACGCACACGCACACACACACACACACACACACACACACACACACACACACACACAAACCTCTCCTCTCCTGGCCTCCCAGACAACTGCAAACAATTAGTCAAATTAGTGGCTCCCCCATCGCCATCAAGAGGCCTGCTTGTTTGTAATTTAATCGAAGCGAATGTCAAAACAGTCAAGCCTTGAGAGAAACAAGATGCATTGGTGAGATGAAATTGAAACTGTCAGCCAGCTCAGAATATTAACCGTGTTTGTTTAATAGCCTGCGACCAACAACTGTGTATGGAAGGGAAAGGAGAGAGGAATACAGAGAGAGGGAGAGGGGGAACAGTAGGGAGGGAGAGGGGGAATAGGAGGGAGGGATACAGAGAGAGGGAGAGGGGGAACAGGGGAACAGTAGGGAGCGAGAGGGGGAACAGTAGGGAGGGAGAGGGGGAACAGTAGGGAGGGAGAGGGGGAACAGTAGGGAGGGAGAGGGGGAATAGTAGGGAGGGAGAGGGGGAACAGTAGGGAGGGAGAGGGGAACAGTAGGGGGAGAGGGGGAACAGTAGGGAGCGAGAGGGGGAACAGGAGGTAGAGGGGGAACAGTAGGGAGCGAGAGGGGGAACAGTAGGGAGGTAGAGGGGGAACAGGAGGGAGAGGGGGAACAGTAGGGAGGGAGAGGGGGAACAGGAGGGAGAGGGGGAACAGTAGGGAGGTAGAGGGGGAACAGGAGGTAGAGGGGGAACAGTAGGGAGCGAGAGGGGGAACAGTAGGGAGGTAGAGGGGGAACAGGAGGGAGAGGGGGATAGGGGGGGAATAGGAGGGAGGGATACAGAGAGAGGGAGAGGGGGAACAGTAGGGAGGGAGAGGGGGAATAGCAGGGAGGAATACAGAGAGAGGGAGAGGGGGAACAGTAGGGAGGGAGAGGGGGAACAGGAGGGAGGGAGAGGAGGAATAGGAGGGAGAGATACAGAGAGAGGGAGAGGGGGAACAGTAGGGAGGGAGAGGGGGAACAGTAGGGAGGGAGAGGGGGAACAGGAGGGATGGATACAGAGAGAGGGAGAGGGGGAACAGTAGGGAGGGAGAGGGGGAACAGGAGGGAGGGAGAGGGGGAATAGGAGCGAGGGATACAGAGGGAGGGAGAGGGGGAACAGTAGGGAGGGAGAGGGGGAACAGGAGGGAGGGAGAGGGGGAATAGGAGTGAGGGATACAGAGAGAGGGAGAGGGGGAACAGTAGGGAGGGAGAGGGGGAACAGGAGGGAGGGATACAGAGAGAGGGAGAGGGAGAGGGGGAACAGTAGGGAGGGAGAGGGGGAACAGGAGGGAGGGAGAGGGGGAATAGGAGGGAGGGATACAGAGAGAGGGAGAGGGGGAACAGGAGGGAGGGAGAGGGGGAACAGGAGGGAGGGAGAGGGGGAATAGGAGGGAGGGATACAGAGAGAGGGAGAGGGGGAACAGTAGGGAGGGAGAGGGGGAACAGGAGGGAGGGATACAGAGAGAGGGAGAGGGGGAACAGTAGGGGAGAGGGGGAACAGGAGGGAGGGAGAGGGGGAATAGGAGGGAGAGATACAGAGAGAGGGAGAGGGGGAACAGTAGGGAGGGAGAGGGGGAATAGCAGGGAGGGATACAGAGAGAGGGAGAGGGGGAACAGTAGGGAGGGAGAGGGGGAACAGGAGGGAGGGAGAGGGGGAATAGGAGGGAGGGATACAGAGAGAAGGAGAGGGGGAACAGTAGGGAGGGAGAGGGGGAACAGGAGGGAGGGAGAGGGGGAATAGGAGGGAGGGATACAGAGAGAGGGAGAGGGGGAACAGTAGGGAGGGATACAGATAGAGGGAGAGGGGGAACAAGAGGGAGGGAGAGGGGGAATAGGAGGGAGGGATACAGAGAGAGGGAGAGGGGAATTGGAGGGAGGGACACAGAGAGAGGGAGAGGGGGAACAGTAGGGAGGGAGAGGGGGAACAGGAGGGAGGGATACAGAGAGAGGGAGAAGGGGAACAGTGGGGAGGGAGAGGGGGGAGAGGGGGAGAGGGGGAATAGGAGGGAGGGATACAGAGAGAGGGGGAGGGGGAACAGTAGGGAGGGAGAGGGGGACAGAGGAGGGAGAGGGGGAACAGGAGGGAGGGATACAGAGTGAGGGAGAGGGGGAACAGTAGGGAGGGAGAGGGGAAATAGGAGGGAGGGATACAGAGAGGGAGAGGGGGAAGAGGGGGAACAGTAGGGAGGGAGAGGGAAACAGGAGGGAGGGAGAGGGGGAACAGGAGGGAGGAGAGAGGGGGAACAGTAGGGAGGAGAGGGGGAACAGGAGGGAGGGATACAGAGAGAGGAGAGGGGGAACAGTAGGGAGGGGAGGGGGAACAGGAGGGAGGGAGAGGGGGAGGAGGAAGGGATACAGAGTGAGTGAGAGGGGGAACAGTAGGGAGGAGAGGGGAACAGGAGGGAGGGAGAGGGGGAATAGGAGGGAGGGATACAGAGAGAGGGGAGTAGGAGGGGAACAGAGGAGAGGGAGAGGGGGAACAGAGAGGGGGAGGGAGGAGGGGAACAGGAGGGAGGGATACAGAGGAGAGAGGGGGAACAGGAGGAGGGAGAGGGGGAATAGGAGGGAGGATACAGAGAGGGGAGAGGGGGAACAGGAGGGAGGAGAGGGGGAAAGGAGGGGGAGGGGAACAGGGAGGGAGAGGGGGAGAGGGGGAACAGGAGGAGGGGGAGAGGGGAACAGTAGGAAGGGAGGTAGAGGGGAACAGGAGGGGGAACAGGAGGGGAGGGGGGGAGGGATACAGAGGGGAACAGTAGGGAGGAGGGGAGCACAGGAGAGAGGGGGAGAGGGGAACAGGAGGGAGGGGGAGAGGGGGAAGAGGAGGAGGAGAGGGGGAACAATAGGGAGGAGAGGGGGAATAGCAGGGAGGGATACAGGAAGGAGAGGGGAGGGGAGAGGGGAACAGGAGGGATGGATACAGAGAGAGGAATAGAGGGGGAACAGTAGGGAGGAGAGGGGAACAGGAGGAGGGAGAGGGGGAACAGGAGAGGGGAGGGAGAGGAGGGGGGAGGGGGGAACAGTAGGGAGGGAGAGGGGAACAGGAGGGATGGATACAGAGAGAGGGAGAGGGGGGGAACAGTAGGGAGGAGAGGGGAACAGGGAATAGAATACAGAGGGAGGGAGGGAGAGGGGGAACAGGGGAATAGGGGAGGGGGAACAGTAAAAGGGAGAGAGAGGGGGAACAGGAGGGAGGGATACAGAGAGAGGGGAGGGGGAACAGTAGGGAGGAGAGGGGGAGGGGGAGAGGGGGAATAGGAGGGAGGATACAGAGAGAGGGAGAGGGGGAACAGTAGGGAGGGAGAGGGGGAACAGGGGAGGAGGAGGGATACAGAGAGAGGAGAGGGGGAACAGTAGGGAGGAGAGGGGGGGAGGGAGGATACAGGAGAGGGGGAGAGAGGGGGAACAGGAGGGAGGAGAGGGGAACAGGAGGGAGGGATACAGAGAGAGGGAGAGGGGGAGGGGGAGAGGGGGAAACAGGAGGAGGAGAGGGAGAGGGAACAGAGGAGGGAGGGAGAGGGGGGAGGGGAACAGGAGGGAGGGAGAGAGAAGAGAGGGGGAACAGAGGGGAGAGGGAACAGGAGGGAGGGAGAGGGGGAATAGGAGGGAGGATACAGAGAGAGGAGAGGGGAACAGAGGGAGGAACAGAGGGAACAAGAGGGAGGGAGGGAATAGGAGGGAACAGGAGAGAGGGATAGGAGGGAGGGACACAGAGAGAGGGAGAGGGGGAACAGTAGGGAGGAGGGGAACAGAGAGAGGAGGGGAACAGTGGGGAGGAGAGGGGAGGGGAGAGGGGAATAGGAGGGAGGATACAGAGAGAGAGAGGGGGGAACAGAGGGAGGGAGGGGGACAGTAGGAGGAGAGGGGGAACAGGAGGAGGGATACAGAGTGAGGGGAGGGGAACAGTGGGGAGGGAGAGGGAGGAGGGAGGGAACAGAGGAGGAGAGGGGGAACAGTAGGGGGGAGGGGGAACAGGGAGGGAACAGGAGGAGGGAACAGAGGAGGGAGGAGGGGGAACAGTAGGGAGAGAGGGGGAACAGGAGGGAGGGATACAGAGAGAGGGAGAGGGGGAACAGTAGGGAAGGAGAGGGGGAACAGGAGGAGGGAGGGGGGAACAGGAGGAAGGATACAGAGGAGGAGAGGGAACAGAGGGAGGAGAGGGGGAACAGGAGGGAGGGAGAGGGGGAACAGGAGGGAGGGGAGAGAGGGAGGGGGAAACAGTAGGAGGAGGGATAGGGAGAGGGAGAGGGGAACAGGAGGGGAGGGAGAGGGGGGAGTGGGGAGGGAGGGAATAGGAGGGAGGGATACAGAGAGAGGGAGAGGGGGAACAGGAGGGAGGGATACAGGAGAGGAGGGATACAGAGTGGAGGGAGAGGGGAAAGTGGGAGGGAGGGAGGGGAACAGTAGGGAGGGGAGAGGGGGAACACAGGAGGGACAGGAGAGGGGAACAGAGAGGAGAGAGGGAACAGGAGGAGGGAGAGGGGGAACAGTAGGGAGGAGAGAGAGAGGGAACAGGAGGAGGGAGAGAGGGGGAACAGAGAGAGGGAGAGGGGGAACAGTAGGCAGGAGAGAGGGGAACAGGAGGGAGGGAACAGAGAGGGAGGGAGGGGAGAGGGGAACAGTAGGAGGGGAGGGGGAATAGAGGGAGGGAGAGGGAGGGGAACAGGAGGGAGGATACAGACAGAGGGAGGGAGGAGGGGAACAGGAGGAGGAGAGGGGGAATAGGAGGGAGGGATACAGAGAGGGGGAGGGGGAACAGGAGGGAGGGAGAGGGGGACAGAGGGAGGGAGGGGGAACAGTAGGGAGGGAAGGGGGGAAGGAGAAGAGAGGGGGAATAGCAGGAGGAGAGGGGAACAGGAGGGAGGGAGGGGGAGAGGAGGGACAGAGGGGGAGGAGGGAACAGTAGGGAGGAGGGGAAGAGGAGGGAACAGGAGGGATGGATACAGAGAGAGGGAGAGGGGGAACAGAGGGAGGGGAGGGGGGAATAGGAGGGAGGGATACAGAGAGAGGGGAGGGGAAAAGGAGAGGGGAACAGAGAGGGGAACAGTAGGGAGGGAGGGGAAGGAACAGAGGGAGGGAGGAGGGAGAGGGAGGAGGGGGAACAGAGGGAGGAGGGGAACAGGAGGAGGGAAGTAGGGAGGAGAGGGGAACAGGACAGGGATACAGAGAGAGGAGAGGGGGGAGGGAGGGAGAGGGGAACAGGAGGGAGGGATACAGGAGAGGGGAGAGGGGGAACAGGAGGAGGAACAGTAGAGGGATACAGAGGGAGGGGGAAGAGGGGAACAGGAGAGGGAGAGGGGAATAGGAGGGAGGGATACAGAGAGAGGAGAGGGGAACAGGGAGGGATACAGAGAGAGGAGGGAACAGAGGGGGAAGGAGGAGGGAGGGATACAGAGAGAGGGAGGGGGAACAGGAGGGAGGGGGAATAGGAGGGAGGAGAGAGGAGGAGAGGGGGAACAATAGGAGGGAGGGATACAGAGAGAGGGAGAGGGGGAACAGGAGGAGGGATACAGAGAGAGAGGGAGAGGGGAACAGGAGGGAGGATACAGGGGGAGAGAGGGGAGAGGAGGAACAGAGGAGGATACAGACAGAGGGAGAGGGGGAACAATAGGAGGAGAGGGGAATAGGAGGAGGATACAGAGGGAGGGAGGAGGGATACAGAGGAGGGAGAGGGGAACAGGAGGGAGGGAGAGAGAGAGGGAGGGAACAGGAGGGGGGGGGATACAGAGAGAGAGGAATAGAGGAGGGGAACAGGAGGAGGAACAGAGAGAGGGAGGAACAGGAGGGATGGGGGAACAACAGGGAGGAGGGAATAGGAGGGGATACAGAGAGAGGAGGGGGAGGGGAGGAACAGGGGGAGGAGGGGATACAGAGAGAGAGGGAACAGGAGGGATACAGAGAGGGAGGGATACAGAGAGAGGGAGAGGGGGAACAGGAGGGAGGGATACAGAGGGAGAGAGGGAACAGGAGGGAGGATACAGAGAGAGGGAGAGGGGGGGAGGGAGGGATACAGAGGGGAACAGGAGGGAGGGGAAGAGGAGAGGGGGAGAAGGGAGAGGGGGAACAGTAGGGAGGATACAGAGAGGAGGGGAAGGAGGAGGAGGAGAGGAGGGAACAGGAGGAGGAGGAGGGAGGGGGAACAGGAGGGAGGGATACAGAGAGGAGAGGGGGAGGGAGGGAACAGGAGAGGGAGAGGGAGGGAAACAGGAGGGAGGGATACAGAGAGGAGAGGGGGAACAGAGGGAGGATACAGAGAG
This sequence comes from Oncorhynchus keta, assembly GCF_023373465.1. Taxonomy (NCBI): domain Eukaryota; kingdom Metazoa; phylum Chordata; class Actinopteri; order Salmoniformes; family Salmonidae; genus Oncorhynchus; species Oncorhynchus keta. The sequence goes on along the minus strand of NC_068427.1, from coordinate 39,211,586 downwards.
GGGGAACAGGAGGGAGGGATACAGGAGAGGGGGAAGGAGGGAGGATACAGAGGAGAGGGGGAAAGGAGGAGGAGGGGACAGGAGGAGGGAACAGGAGGAAAGGGGAGGGGGGAACAGGAGGGAGGATAGGAGGAGGGAACAGGAGGGAGGGATACAGAGAGAGAGGGAGGGAGGGGGGAACAGGAGGAGGATACAGAGAGAGGGAGAGGGGAGGGGGAACAGGAGGGAGAGGGGAAACAGGAGGGAGGGATACAGAGAGAGGAGAGGTGGAGGGGAACAGGATTGATGGAGGGGGAACAGGAGGGAGGGAGGGGAACAGGAGGAGGGAGAGGGGGAGGGGAACAGGAGGGAGGGAGAGGAAACAGGAGGGAGGGATACAGAGAGAGGGGGGAGGGGGAACAGGATTGATGGAGAGGGGAACAGGAGGGAGGGAGAGGTAAACAGGATGGAGGGAGAGGGGAACAGGAGGGAGGGGGACATGAGGGAGGGATACAGAGGGGAGGAGGGGGAACAGGAGGAGGGATACAGAGAGAGGGAGAGGGGAAACAGGAGGGAAGGAGAGAGGGAGGGGGAACAGGAGAGAGGGAGGGAACAGAGAGAGGAGAGGGGGAACAGGAGGAGGGAGAAGGGGAACAGGAGGGAGGGAGAGGGGGAACAGGAGGAAGGAGAGGAGGAGAGGGGGAACAGGAGAGAGGGGGAGGGAGGAGAGGGGGGAACAGGGAGGGAGGGATACAGAGGGAGAGGGGGAGGGAGAGGGGGAACAGGAGGGAGGGAACAGGAGGGAGGGATACAGAGAGAGGGAGGGGAACAGGAGGGGGAGGGGGGAGGAGGGAACAGGAGGGGGGAGAGGGGGAACAGGAGGGAGGATACAGGAGAGGGAGAGGGGAACAGGAGGGAGGGATACAGAGGAAGAGAGGAGGGGGAACAGGAGGGGAAGGGGGAACAGGAGGGCGGGAGAGGGGGAACAGGAGGGAGGATACAGAGAGAGGAGGGGAACAGGAGGGAGGGATACAGAGAGAGGAGGAGGGGGAACAGGAGGAGGGGAGGGAACAGAGAGGGAACAGGAGAGAGGGGGAACAGGAGGGAGGGAGAGGGGGAACAGGTAGGGAGAGGGGGAACAGGAGGGAGGGATACAGAGAGAGGGGGAGGTGGAACAGGAGGGAGGGATACAGAGAGAGGGAGAGGGGGAACGGGAGGGAGGGGGAACAGGAGGAGGAGAGGGGAACAGGAGGGAGGGGGAGGGGGGAACAGGAGGGAGGGAGAGGGGGAACAGGAGGGAGGGAGAGGGGGAACAGGAGGGAGGGATACAGATAGAGGGAGAGGGGGAACAGGAGGGAGGGAGATGGGGAACAGGAGGGAGGGAGAGGGGGAACAGGAGGTAGGGTTACAGAGCGTGTGGGAGGGGGAACAGGAGGGAAAGAGGGAGTAAAAGAGAAAACGGAAAGAAAATTATATATTTTATTTATTTAGTCTCTTGCTCGTTTCTGTCACGCCGTCTCTTAACGGTGCTCTGGGATCCGAGTCCCCTTTCAAATTCATTATAAAAGCCTTCTGTTAACTAAATAGAGAAAAAAACACACATTTATCTCCTTGCATCCCCCCCACCTCTCCCTCCTCCCACTCGCTCTCCCCCTTCCTCTTCTCTCTCCTTCTCCTCCTTCCCCTCTTCCCACCCTCCCTACTCCTCCCGCCCCCCCTCCTCCTTCTCCTCTCCCTTCTCCCGCACTCCCCGCCTTCTTACCCCCCTCCCCTCCTCTGACAATGTATAAATAAACTGGAGTGACCTGATTGAGATGTAAAAAGCTGGGACCCATACGTTACAGTGATACATTAACACCAGTAGTCTTTCTACTAACCCAACACACAGCCCTGAGACGAGGGGGAGGGTAGAACAACTGTACCTCCCCAGCCCCTACCTCGCTCCCCCTCGTCTCCATCTCTATATGCCGTCTATCACCATGTCCAACCAATCAAAGGTGATGCCACGGACAACATTGGCAAACCACAACTTTTCACTGTAGGGACATTAGGGTACTTTATTGTGGTTTATCCAAATCTCGACTTACATCTCTGTGGGTCTTCAGACAATTTTATCAATATAGAGTAGTCCAAGGTTCCTCTTAAGAAAGTTAAAAGCTTCAAGCCAACATATTGAAGGAAAAATTAACTTTTTGTGAGAAAATATCCAATACATGAACATGCCCTATTATAGCACTGTATGTGCATCATCAACGAGCACAGGAAATACTATCAACCAGCTCAATTGATAGAACTGGTCAGGCACCAGGAAATACTATCAACCAGCTCAATGGATAGAACTGGTCAGGCACAAGGAAATACTATCAACCAGCTCAATGGATAGAACTGGTCAGGCACCAGGAAATACTATCAACCAGCTCAATGGATAGAACTGGTCAGGCACCAGGAAATACTATCAACCAGCTCAATGGATAGAACTGGTCAGGCACCAGGAAATACTATCAACCAGCTCAATGGATAGAACTGGTCAGGCACCAGGAAATACTATCAACCAGCTCAATGGATAGAACTGGTCAGGCACCAGGAAATACTATCAACCAGCTCAATGGATAGAACTGGTCAGGCACCAGGAAATACTATCAACCAGCTCAATGGATAGAACTGGTCAGGCACCAGGAAATACTATCAACCAGCTCAATGGATAGAACTGGTCAGGCACCAGGAAATACTATCAACCAGCTCAATGGATAGAACTGGTCAGGCACCAGGAAATACTATCAACCAGCTCAATGGATAGAACTGGTCAGGCACCAGGAAATACTATCAACCAGCTCAATGGATAGAACTGGTCAGGCACCAGGAAATACTATCAACCAGCTCAATGGATAGAACTGGTCAGGCACCAGGACATACTATCAACCAGCTCAATGGATAGAACTGGTCAGGCACCAGGAAATACTATCAACCAGCTCAATGGATAGAACTGGTCAGGCACCAGGAAATACTATCAACCAGCTCAATGGATAGAACTGGTCAGGCACCAGGAAATACTATCAACCAGCTCAATGGATAGAACTGGTCAGGCACCAGGAAATACTATCAACCAGCTCAATGGATAGAACTGGTCAGGCACCAGGACAAATACAACTAATGGGTTGTGTGGAGCGGGTATCATCTGAATTACAGGTGTAGTTGATGATAAGCTGCTGCTGCTGCTGTAAGTGATCCACAGAGAACCAGAGAGCTGGAATAAGAGCTGAGACAGATGGAGGCACCCAGACCCACGCAGACCCACGCAGACCCACGCAGACCCATGCAGACACACCCAGACCCACGCAAACTCATGCAGACCCACCCAGACCCACGCAGACCCAAACAGACCCACACTGACCCAGGCAGACCCACACTGACCCAGGCAGACCCACCCAGACCCACCCAGACCCACACTGACCCACACTGACCCACACTGACCCACCCAGACCCCCCCAGACCCACCCAGACCCACCCAGACCCCAGACCCAGACAGACCCACTGACCCAGGCAGAGCCATGCAGAGCCAGGCAGAGCCATGCAGACCCAGGCAGAGCCATGCAGACCTTGGCAGAGCCATGCAGACCCAGGCAGAGCCATGCAGACCCAGGCAGAACCATGCAGATCCAGACAGACCCACACTGACCCAGGCAGACCCATGCAGACCCAGGCAGAGCCATGCAGACCCAGGCAGAGCCATGCAGATCCAGACAGACCCACACTGACCCAGGCAGACCCATGCAGACCCAGGCAGAGCCATGCAGACCCAGACAGACCCACACTGACCCAGGCAGACCCATGCAGACCCAGGCAGAACCATGCAGATCCAGACAGAGCCATGCAGACCCAGGCAGACCCATGCAGACCTTGGCAGAGCCATGCAGAGCCATGCAGACCTTGGCAGAGCCATGCAGACCTTGGCAGAGCCATGCAGACCCAGGCAGAGCCATGCAGACCTTGGCAGAGCCATGCAGATCCAGACAGAGCCATGCAGACCTTGGCAGAGCCATGCAGATCCAGACAGACCCATGCAGACCTTGGCAGAGCCAGGCAGAGCCATGCAGACCTTGGCAGAGCCATGCAGATCCAGACAGAGCCATGCAGACCTTGGCAGAGCCCAGACAGACCCAGCAGACCTTGGCAGACTGACACCCAGCAGCTTGGCAGAGCCATGCAGATCCAGACAGAGCCATGCAGACCTTGGCAGAGCCATGCAGATCCAGACAGAGCCATGCAGCAGAGCCAGGCAGATCAGACCTTGGCAGAGCCACAGAGCCAGCAGACCATGCAGATCAGAGAGCCATGCAGATCCAGGCAGAGCCATGCAGAGCCATGCAGACCCAGGCAGAGCCATGCAGACCCAGGCAGAGCCATGCAGATCCAGACAGAGCCATGCAGAGCCATGCAGACCCAGGCAGAGCCATGCAGACCCAGGCAGAGCCATGCAGACCCAGGCAGAGCCATGCAGACCCAGGCAGAGCCATGCAGACCTTGGCAGAGCCATGCAGACCCAGGCAGACCCAGGCAGAGCCATGCAGACCCAGGCAGAGCCATGCAGATCCAGACAGAGCCATGCAGAGCCATGCAGACCCAGGCAGAGCCATGCAGACCCAGGCAGAGCCATGCAGACCCAGGCAGAGTATGCAGACCTTGGCAGAGCCATGCAGACCCAGGCAGAGCCATGCAGACCCAGGCAGAGCCATGCAGACCCAGGCAGAGCCATGCAGATCCAGACAGAGCCATGCAGAGCCATGCAGACCCAGACAGAGCCATGCAGACCCAGGCAGAGCCATGCAGACCCAGGCAGAGCCATGCAGACCTTGGCAGAGCCATGCAGATCCAGGCAGACCCAGGGGAGGCGAGCTGACTGCCCGGCCCGACGCTAGGTGCTGAGGGCTAACCACTGGACACAGCCACAGCAGACACACGCACACACACACACATTTGCAGACAGACAGACATGCAGGCACTACCTATCAACCTATCAACCAATCAGCCGCCAGTCTGCAACAATAATCCCACCGCTATCAGCCCTCTAATTGGATTAGCAGCACTAATGTGATTACAGCAGGCATATTTATTTACATAATAATTATTACTGCCATCCCACAGGAGCCAGGGCAGAGAGATCTGGAGAGGAGGGAGGGAGGGACATGGAGAGGGAGGGAGGGCAGAAGAGACATGGAGAGGGAGGGAGGGACATGGAGAGGGAGGGAGGGAGGGACATGGAGAGGGAGGGAGGGCAGAAGAGACATGGAGAGGGAGGGACATGGAGAGGAGGGTGGGAGAGACATGGGGAGGGAGGGAGGGTGGAAGAGACATGGAGAGGGAGGGACATGGAGAGGAGGGTGGGAGAGACATGGGGAGGGAGAGACATGGAGAGGAGGGTGGGAGAGACATGGGGAGGGAGGGACATGGAGAGGAGGGTGGGAGAGACATGGGGAGGGAGGGACATGGAGAGGAGGGTGGGAGAGACATGGGGAGGGAGGGACATGGAGAGGAGGGTGGGAGAGACATGGAGAGGGAGGGACATGGAGAGGAGGGTGGGAGAGACATGGGGATGGAGGAAAGGAAGGAGGGGGAAATGCAGGGATGAGTCTAAAAAGGGATGCTGTGATGCTCTGGTGGAAGGTAGTCTATTAGAGAATCAGTGTGGAGCTAGAAACAACGTTAACTGGATGAGCTTGTGATTAGGAGCGATAGACTAGATAGTGTGGAATGAGGTAATCACTTAGCTTAGCATACTGCCTGCTAGTGTAGGCCCTGTCCGGGGACAGAGTTTGGCGTGCAACAGTTTTTTCTCCTAACCTATTGATCTCAATGACTTGAGGTTGAACACAACAGTTTACTTCTCTCCACCCTTCTACAGTCCAGAGAGAGAGAGAGAGAGAGAGAGATGGATGTGTGTTCTCAGGAGAGAGAGATGGATGTGTGTTTTCAGGAGAGAGAGATGGATGTGTGTTCTCAGGAGAGAGAGATGAATGTGTGTTTTCAGGAGAGAGAGATGGATGTGTGTTTTCAGGAGAGAGAGATGGATGTGTGTTCTGGAGAGATGGATGTGTGTTCTCAGAAAGAGATGGATGTGTGTTCTCAGAAGAGAGATGGATGTGTGTTCTCAAGAGAGAGAGATGGATGTGTGTTCTCAAGAGAGAGAGATGGATGTGTGTTCTCAGGAGAGAGAGATGGATGTGTGTTCTCAGGAGAGAGAGATGGGTGTGTGTTCTCAGAAGAGAGATGGATGTGTGTTCTCAGGAGAGAGAGATGGATGTGTGTTCTCAGAAGAAAGAGATGGATGTGTGTTCTCAGAAGAGAGAGATGGATGTGTGTTCTCAGGAGAGAGATGGATGTGTGTTCTCAGGAGAGAGATGGATGTGTGTTCTCAGAAGAAAGAGATGGATGTGTGTTCTCAGAAGAGAGATGGATGTGTGTTCTCAAGAGAGAGAGATGGATGTGTGTTCTCAGAAGAAAGAGATGGATGTGTGTTCTCAGAAGAGAGAGATGGATGTGTGTTCTCAGAAGAGAGATGGATGTGTGTTCTCAGAAGAGAGAGATGGATGTGTGTTCTCAGAAGAGAGAGATGGATGTGTGTTCTCAGGAGAGAGAGATGGATGTGTGTTCTCAGAAGAAAGAGATGGATGTGTGTTCTCAGAAGAGAGAGATGGATGTGTGTTCTCAGAAGAGAGATGGATGTGTGTTCTCAAGAGAGAGAGATGGATGTGTGTTCTCAGAGAGAGATGGATGTGTGTTCTCAGGAGAGAGAGATGGATGTGTGTTCTCAGGAGAGAGAGATGGGTGTGTGTTCTTAGAAGAGAGAGATGGATGTGTGTTCTCAGGAGAGAGAGATGGATGTGTGTTCTCAGAAGAAAGAGATGGATGTGTGTTCTCAGAAGAGAGAGATGGATGTGTGTTCTCAGGAGAGAGAGATGGATGTGTGTTCTCAGGAGAGAGAGATGGATGTGTGTTCTCAGAAGAAAGAGATGGATGTGTGTTCTCAGAAGAGAGAGATGGATGTGTGTTCTCAAGAGAGAGAGATGGATGTGTGTTCTCAGAAGAAAGAGATGGATGTGTGTTCTCAGAAGAGAGAGATGGATGTGTGTTCTCAGAAGAGAGAGATGGATGTGTGTTCTCAGAAGAGAGAGATGGATGTGTGTTCTCAGAAGAGAGAGATGGATGTGTGTTCTCAGGAGAGAGAGATGGATGTGTGTTCTCAGAAGAAAGAGATGGATGTGTGTTCTCAGAAGAGAGAGATGGATGTGTGTTCTCAGGAGAGAGAGATGGATGTGTGTTCTCAGAAGAAAGAGATGGATGTGTGTTCTCAGGAGAGAGAGATGGATGTGTGTTCTCAGGAGAGAGAGATGGATGTGTGTTCTCAGAAGAAAGAGATGGATGTGTGTTCTCAGAAGAGAGAGATGGATGTGTGTTCTCAGAAGAAAGAGATGGATGTGTGTTCTCAGAAGAGAGAGATGGGTGTGTGTTCTTAGAAGAGAGAGATGGATGTGTGTTCTCAGGAGAGAGAGATGGATGTGTGTTCTCAGAAGAAAGAGATGGATGTGTGTTCTCAGAAGAGAGAGATGGATGTGTGTTCTCAGGAGAGAGAGATGGATGTGTGTTCTGAGGAGAGAGAGATGGATGTGTGTTTTCAGGAGAGAGAGATGGATGTGTGTTCTCAGGAGAGAGAGATGAATGTGTGTTTTCAGGAGAGAGAGATGGATGTGTGTTTTCAGGAGAGAGAGATGGATGTGTGTTCTCAGGAGAGAGATGGATGTGTGTTCTCAGAAGAGAGAGATGGATGTGTGTTCTCAGAAGAGAGAGATGGATGTGTGTTCTCAAGAGAGAGAGATGGATGTGTGTTCTCAAGAGAGAGAGATGGATGTGTGTTCTCAGGAGAGAGAGATGGATGTGTGTTCTCAGGAGAGAGAGATGGGTGTGTGTTCTTAGAAGAGAGAGATGGATGTGTGTTCTCAGGAGAGAGAGATGGATGTGTGTTCTCAGAAGAAAGAGATGGATGTGTGTTCTCAGAAGAGAGAGATGGATGTGTGTTCTCAGGAGAGAGAGATGGATGTGTGTTCTCAGGAGAGAGAGATGGATGTGTGTTCTCAGAAGAAAGAGATGGATGTGTGTTCTCAGAAGAGAGAGATGGATGTGTGTTCTCAGAGAGAGAGATGGATGTGTGTTCTCAGAAGAAAGAGATGGATGTGTGTTCTCAGAAGAGAGAGATGGATGTGTGTTCTCAGAAGAGAGAGATGGATGTGTGTTCTCAGAAGAGAGAGATGGATGTGTGTTCTCAGAAGAGAGAGATGGATGTGTGTTCTCAGGAGAGAGAGATGGATGTGTGTTCTCAGAAGAAAGAGATGGATGTGTGTTCTCAGAAGAGAGAGATGGATGTGTGTTCTCAGGAGAGAGAGATGGATGTGTGTTCTCAGAAGAAAGAGATGGATGTGTGTTCTCAGGAGAGAGAGATGGATGTGTGTTCTCAGGAGAGAGAGATGGATGTGTGTTCTCAGAAGAAAGAGATGGATGTGTGTTCTCAGAAGAGAGAGATGGATGTGTGTTCTCAGAAGAAAGAGATGGATGTGTGTTCTCAGAAGAGAGAGATGGATGTGTGTTCTCAGGAGAGAGAGATGGATGTGTGTTCTCAGAAGAGAGAGAGATGGATGTGTGTTCTCAGAAGAAAGAGATGGATGTGTGTTCTCAGAAGAGAGAGATGGATGTGTGTTCTCAGGAGAGAGAGATGGATGTGTGTTCTCAGAAGAGAGAGAGATGGATGTGTGTTCTCAGAAGAAAGAGATGGATGTGTGTTCTCAGAAGAGAGAGATGGATGTGTGTTCTCAGGAGAGAGAGATGGATGTGTGTTCTCAGAAGAGAAAGAGATGGATGTGTGTTCTCAGAAGAGAGAGATGGATGTGTGTTCTCAGAGAGAGAGATGGATGGTGTGTTCTCAGAAAGAGAGATGGATGTGTGTTCTCAGAAGAAAGAGATGGATGTGTGTTCTCAGAAGAAAGAGATGGATGTGTGTTCTCAGAAGAGAGAGATGGATGTGTGTTCTCAGGAGAGAGAGATGGATGTGTGTTCTCAGAAGAGAAAGAGATGGATGTGTGTTCTCAGAAGAAAGAGATGGATGTGTGTTCTCAGAAGAGAGAGATGGATGTGTGTTCTCAGAAGAGAGAGAGATGGATGTGTGTTCTCAGAAGAAAGAGATGGATGTGTGTTCTCAGAAGAGAGAGATGGATGTGTGTTCTCAGAAGAGAGAGAGATGGATGTGTGTTCTCAGAAGAAAGAGATGGATGTGTGTTCTCAGAAGAGAGAGATGGATGTGTGTTCTTATGAGTTCTCAGTTTATGTTGAGTACATTGAAGTTGTCCCAGGCCTGGGTTTGGTTGCTGTTAAATGCTGCTTAATCATGGAGCTCCTAACCCAGGCCATTATATCAGCATTGAGCTGGAGGTTAAACACACTGGACCGTCAGCCACAGGTCTGAACACACACACACGCTAGGCCAGAACAAATCTCCTTTTGTTCATCACCCTCCATTAATCAGATCCATTACATTACAGCCACTGCACCAGAGAGTGTGTGTGTGTGTGTGTGTGTGTGTGTGTGTGTGTGTGTGTGTGTGTGTGTGTGTGTGTGTGTGTGTGTGTGTGTGCGTGCGTGCGTGCGTGCGTGCGTGCGTGCGTGCGCGCGTGCGTGCGTGTGTGTGTGTGCGTGCGTGTGTGCGTGTGCGTGTGTGTGTGTGTGTGTCATCCATTACAGAAACCACTGGACCAGAGGGCTTGAGTTCCCGTGCAGCACGCCGGCTTGATAAATGCACCACGGTGGAAAAACAAAACAATTTACCCACCTAGTCTAAACTATCTTTCGACCCATTGTGTGTATTAGTCTAGACATGGGCGGAACAGGACCCACACGGCCTGCCTAAAGAGACCCAGAGGAGAGTTTTGGACTATAAAGCTGATGGGCTGTAACTCAGTGATGTACCGACGGGTGTGTGCTGCTATCTCCCTCCCTGACATCACAAAGGCCAAACACTGTCCTAATGGGGGGTTAATCAAATATCTGGCAACCGTGTCCTGAATACCCACTGACTCCCTTTGGACAAATAAAACATGGCATCTCCATTGTCGGTGAATGACCACCGACTCCCTTTCTGAGTGCTTTACCACTACTTTACCTCAGTACCGTAGTCAACACACAACTGTAAGTGAAAGCAACAACTGAGTGGAAATGAATGATGGATAAATGTTCCATGGTTCTGGGGAGACCTCGTGGTTCTGGGGAGACTTTGTGGTTCTGGGGAGACTTCGTGGTTCTGGGGAGACCTCGTGGTTCTGGGGAGACCTTGTGGTTCTGGGGAGACCTCGTGGTTCTGGGGAGACCTCGTGGTTCTGGGGAGACCTCATGGTTCTGGGGAGACCTCGTGGTTCTGGGGAGACCTCGTGGTTCTGGGGAGACCTCATGGTTCTGGGGAGACCTCGTGGTTCTGGGGAGACCTCGTGGTTCTGGGGAGACCTCGTGGTTCTGGGGAGGTTCTGGGGAGACCTCGTGGTTCTGGGGGAGACCTCGTGGTTCTGAGGAGACCTCATGGTTCTGGGGAGACCTCGTGGTTCTGGGGAGACCTCGTGGTTCTGGGGAGACCTCATGGTTCTGGGGAGACCTCGTGGTTCTGGGGAGACCTTGTGGTTCTGGGGAGACCTCGTGGTTCTGGGGAGACCTCGTGGTTCTGGGGAGACCTCGTGGTTCTGGGGAGACCTCGTGGTTCTGGGGAGACCTCGTGGTTCTGGGGAGACCTCATGGTTCTGGGGAGACCTCGTGGTTCTGGGGAGACCTCGTGGTTCTGGGGAGACCTCGTGGTTCTGGGGAGACCTCATGTTCTGGGGAGACCTCGTGGTTCTGGGGAGACTTTGTGGTTCTGGTGAGACCTTGTGGTTCTGAGGAGACCTCATGGTTCTGGGGAGACCTCGTGGTTCTGGGGAGACCTCGTGGTTCTGGGGAGACCTCGTGGTTCTGGGGAGACCTCATGGTTCTGGGGAGACCTCATGGTTCTGGGGAGACCTCGTGGTTCTGGGGAGAACTCGTGCTTCTGGGGAGAACTCGTGGTTCTGGGGAGAACTCGTGGTTCTCTTTTCTTTTCCAACCTGCATGTTTTCTATATTGTTTTTTATTATTCCCTTCCACTACTTCACATTTCCTTCTACTCATTAGTTTGTTTGTTCATACCATCCTATCAGTCTCTCTCCCTCCATTCCCCCTATCTCTCTCTCCCCTCCCTCCATCCTATCAATCTCTCTCCCTCCATTCCCCCTATCTCTCTCTCCCCCTCCCTCCATCCTATCAATCTCTCTCCCTCCATTCCCCCTATCTCTCTCTCCCCTCCCTCCATCCTATCAATCTCTCTCCCTCCATTCCCCCTATCTCTCTCTCTCCCTCCCTCCATCCTATCAATCTCTCTCCCTCCATTCCCCCTATCTCTCTCTCCCTCCCTCCCTCGCTCCATCCTATCTGTCTCTCTCCAGTCTGTTAGTGACAGGGACAGGGCTCTTCATAACAGATAAAGCAGCTAATGTCATTAATTATAAACCAATATGTTACTGGGGGCCTCCTGGGGCTCCTGGTCCAACACCGGCATCTGGTCCAGTCTCCCAGGGAGGGGGAGGGGTAAAGAGGGATGGAGAAATAGGAGGAGAGAGGGAAAGAGGGTTGGGGGAATAGAAGGAGAGAGTGATGGGGAGGAGAGAGGATAGGAAAATGGAATGAGAGAGGGAAGGGGAGAGAGGGATGGGGAGAGGGAGAGCGGAATGGGGAGAGAGGGATAGGAGAGAGAGGGATGGGAGAGAGAGGGATGGGAGAGAGAGGGGTGGGGAGAGAGGGATGGGGAGAGAGGATATGGAAATGGAATGAGAGAGGGAATGGGGAGATTTGGAGAGAGAGAGAGAGAGAGGGAGAGAGAGATAGGGAAAGACAGGGATATACTATACTACTATACTATACTATACTAAAACTCTTTAACATCATACTTAGCTCTGGCATCTTCCCCAATATTTGGAACCAGGACTGATCACCCCAATCCACAAAAGTGGAGACAAATTTGACCCCAATAACTACCGTGGAATATGTGTCAACAGTAACCTTGGGAAAATCCTCTGCATTATTATTAACAGCAGACTCGTACATTTCCTCAATGAAAACAATGTACTGAGCAAATGTCAAATTGGCTTTTTACCAAATTACCGTACAACAGACCATGTATTCACCCTGCACACCTTAATTGACAACCAAACAAACCAAAACAAAGGCAAAGTCTTCTCATGCTTTGTTGATTTCAAAAAAGCCTTCGACTCAATTTGGCATGAGGGTCTGCTATACAAACTGATGGAAAGTGGTGTTGGGGTAAAACATATGACATTATAAAATCCATGTACACAAACAACAAGTGTGCGGTTAAAATTGGCAAAAAACACACACATTTCTTCACACAGGGTCGTGGGGTTAGACAGGGATGCAGCTTAAGCCCCACCCTCTTCAACATATATATCAACGAACTGGCGCGGGCACTAGAAAAGTCTGCAGCACCCGGCCTCCCCCTGCTAGAATCCGAAGTCAAATGTCTGCTGTTTGCTGATGATCTGGTGCTTCTGTCACCAACCAAGGAGGGCCTACAGCAGCACCTAGATCTTATGCACAGATTCTGTCAGACCTGGGCCCTGACAGTAAATCTCAGTAAGACCAAAATAATGGTGTTCCAAAAAGGTCGAGTCACCAGGACCACAAATACAAATTCCATCTCGACACTGTTGCCCTAGAGCACACAAAAAACTATACATACCTTGGCCTAAACATCAGCGCCACAGGTAACTTCCACAAAGGTGTGAACGATCTGAGAGACAAGGCAAGAAGGGCATTCTATGCCATCAAAAGAAACATAAATTTCAACATACCAATTAGGATTTGGCTAAAAATACTTGAATCAGTCATAGAGCCCATTGCCCTTTATGGTTGTGAGGTCTGGGGTCCGCTCACCAACCAAGACTTCACAAAATGGGACAAACACCAAATTGAGACTCTGCACGCAGAATTCTGCAAAAATATCCTCCGTGTACAACGTAAAACACCAAATAATGCATGCAGAGCAGAATTAGGCCGATACCCACTAATTATCAAAATCCAGAAAAGAGCCATTAAATTCTACAACCACCTAAAAGGAAGCGATTCACAAACCTTCCATAACAAAGCCATCACAAACAGAGAGATGAACCTGGAGAAGAGTCCCTAAGCAAACTGGTCCTGGGGCTCTGTTCACAAACACAAACACACCCTACAGAGCCCCAGGACAACAGCACAATTAGACCCAACCAAATCATGAGAAAACAAAAAGATAATTACTTAACACATTGGAAAGAATTAACAAAAAACAGAGCAAACTAGAATGCTATTTGGCCCTACACAGAGAGTACACAGCAGCAGAATACCTGACCACTGTGACTGACCCAAAATTAAGGAAAGCTTTGACTATGTACAGACTCAGTGAGCATAGCCTTGCTATTGAGAAAGGCCGCCGTAGGCAGACATGGCTCTCAAGAGAAGACAGGCTATGTGCTCACTGCCCACAAAATGAGGTGGAAACTGAGCTGCACTTCCTAACCTCCTGCCCAATGTATGACCATATTAGAGAGACATATTTCCCCCAGATCACACAGATCCACAAAGAATTCGAAAACATATCCAATTTTGAAAAACTCCCATACCTACTGGGTGAAATTCCACAGTGTGCCATCACAGCAGCAAGATTTGTGACCTGTTGCCACGAGAAAAGGGCAACCAGTGAAGAACAAACACCATTGTAAATACAACCCATATTTATGCTTATTTATTTTATCTTGTGTCCTTTAATTATTTGTACATTGTGTATGTATGTATATATATATATATATATGTATATATATATGTATGTATATATATATATATATGTATGTGTATGTATATATATATATATATATATATATATATATATATATATATATATATATATAATATGACATTTGTAATGTCTTTACTGTTTTGAAACTGTTGTATGTGTAATGTTTACTGTTAATTTTTGTTGTTTTTCACTTTATATATTCACTTTGTATGTTGTCTACCTCACTTGCTTTGGCAATGTTAACACATGTTTCCCATGCCAATAAAGCCCTTGAATTGAATTGAATTGAATTGAAAGAGGGATTCGAGAGAGAGAGAGAGAGAGAGAGAGAGAGAGAGAGAGGGGAGAGAGAGGATGGAAGAGATGGATGGGGAGAGATGGAGAGATGTTTGGGGAGAAAGGATATGGAAATGGAATGGGAAAAGGAAGGGCAAAGGAGGATATGGGGAGAGAGGGAGAAACGTATGGGGAGAGAGGATATGGAAATGGAATGAGAACAGGGAGATGGGTAGAGAGGGATTGGAGAGAGACAGGGAGCGAGGGATGGAAGAGAGGGATGGTGAGAGATGTGAGAGAGGGATGGAGAGAGAGGGAGAGAGAGTGGAGGAGGAAGGAAGACTCTTTTTTCTGGGTCTGAGAGAGGTTGACAGCAGAGAGGTTGACAGCAGAGTGGTTGACAGCAGAGAGGTTGACAGCAGAGTGGTTGACAGCAGAGAGGTTGACAGCAGAGGTTGACATCAGAGAGGTTGACAGCAGAGAGGTTGACAGCAGAGGTTGACAGCAGAGAGGTTGACAGCAGAGAGGTTGACAGCAGAGAGGTTGACATCAGAGAGGTTGACAGCAGAGAGGTTGACAGCAGAGAGGTTGACAGCAGAGAGGTTGACAGCAGAGAGGTTGACAGCAGAGAGGTTGACAGCAGAGTGGTTGACAGCAGAGAGGTTGACAGCAGAGGTTGACAGCAGAGTGGTTGACAGCAGAGTGGTTGACAGCAGAGAGGTTGACAGCAGAGAGGTTGACAGCAGAGAGGTTGACAGCAGAGTGGTTGACAGCAGAGAGGTTGACAGCAGAGAGGTTGACAGCAGAGAGGTTGACAGCAGAGTGGTTGACAGCAGAGAGGTTGACAGCAGAGAGGTTGACAGCAGAGAGGTTGACAGCAGAGAGGTTGACAGCAGAGAGGTTGACAGCAGAGAGGTTGACATCAGAGGTTGACATCAGAGAGGTTGACATCAGAGAGGTTGACATCAGAGAGGTTGACAGCAGAGAGGTTGACAGCAGAGAGGTTGACATCAGAGTGGTTGACATCAGAGAGGTTGACATCAGAGAGGTTGACATCAGAGAGGTTGACAGCAGAGGTTGACAGCAGAGAGGTTGAAGTGACATGTGGTCCTGTCAGTGGGAGGCAGATGGTGATACAGTGTTTCTGGGTGGGTGTGGTATGTCTCACACCACTGACCAACTGTCAACAAACAACAGCACTACTGTCAACAAGAAGAGTCAAAAACAAAAAACTATACAGACAGACAGACAGACAGACAGACAGACAGACAGACAGACAGACAGACAGACAGACAGACAGACACACACATATACAGACAGACACACACACACATATACACACACACACACACACACACACACACACACACACACACACACACACACACACACACACACACACACACACACACACACACTCTCTGGTGCAGTGGCTGTAATGTAATGGATCTGATTAATGGAGGGTGATGAACAAAAGGAGATTTGTTCTACTAATTGCATGTATGTAAGCTTCTGACCCACTGGGAATGTGATGAAATAAATAAAAGCTGAAATAAATCATTCCCGGCATTTCACAATCTTAAAATAAAGTGGTGATCCTAACTGACCTAAGATGGAATTTTTACTGGGTTTAAATGTCAGGAATTGTGAAAAACTGAGTTTAAACGTATTTGGCTAAGGTGTATGCAAACTTCCAACTTCAACTGTACCTTGGCCTAAACATCAGCACCACAGGTAACTTCCATAAAGCTGAGAACAATCTGAGGGACAAGGCAAGAAGGGCATTCTATGCCACCAAAAGGAACATAAAAACCGACATACCATTTAGGATCTGGCTAAAAATACTTGAATCAGTTATAGAACCCATTGCCCTTTACGGTTCTGAGGTCTGGGGTCTGCTCACCAACCAAGAATTCACAAAATTGGACAAACACCAAATTGAGACTGCATGCAGAATTCTGCAAAATATCCTCTTTGTACAACGTAGAACACCAAATATTGCATGCAGAGCAGAATTAGGACAATACCCACTAACAAAATCCAGAAAAGAGACGTTAAATTCTACAACCACCTAAAAGGAAGCGATTCCCAAACCTTCCATAACAAAGCCATCACCTACAGAGAGATGAACCGGGAGAAGAGTCCCCTAAGCAAGCTGGTCCTGGGGCTCTGTTCTCAAACACAAACACACCCCACAGAGACCCAGGACAGAAACACAATAAGACCCAACCAAATCATGAGAAAACAAAAAGATAATTACTTGACATATTGGAAAGAATGAACAAAATAACTGAGCAAACTAGAATGCTATTTGGCCCTAAACAGAAAGTACACAGTGGCAGAATACCTGACCACTGTGACTGACCCAAACTTAAGGAAAGCTTTGACTATGTACAGACTCAGTGAGCATAGCCTTGCTATTGAGAAAGGCAGACCTGGCTCTCAAGAGAAGACAGGCTATGTGCACACTGCCCATAAAATGAGGTGGAAACTGAGATGTACTTCCTAACCTCCTGCCTAATGTATGACCATATTAGAGACACATATTTCCCTCAGATTACACAGATCCACAAAGAATTAGAAAAGAAACCTGATTTTGATAAACTCCCATATCTACTGGGTGAAATACCACAGTGTGCCATCACAGCAGAAAGATTTGTGACCTGTTGCCACAAGAAAAGGTCAACCAGTGAAGAACAAACACCATTGTAAATACAACCCATATTTATGTTTATTTATTTTCTCTTTTGTACTTTAACCATTTGTACATCGTTTCAACACTGTATATATACATAATTTTCTTTATTCTTTTGGAACTTCTTTGAGTGTAATGTTTACTGTTCATTTTTATTTTTTATTTCACTTTTGTATATTATCTACCTCACTTGCTTTGGCAATGTTAACATATGTTTCCCATGTCAATAAAGCCCCTTGACTTGAATTGAATTGAGAGAGAGAAAGAGTAGAGAGAGAGAGAATGAGCAGAGAGAGAGAAGGAGCAGAGGGAGAGAGAGGAGAGAGAGATAAGGAGCAGAGAGAGAGGAGAGAGAGAAGGAGCAGAGAGAGAGAGAAGGAGCAGAAAGAGAGAGATAAGGAGCAGAGAGAGAGGAGAGAGAGAGAGAAGAGAGAAGGAGCAGAAAGAGAGAAGGAGAGAGATAAGGAGCAGAGAGAGCAAGAACGATCATAGAGAGAGAGAACAAGAGGAGCGATAGAAGAAGCAGAGAGAGTGGAGACAGATAAGGAGCACAGAGAGGAGAGAGAGAGAAGAAGCAGAGAGAAAGAGAGAAGGAGCAGAGAAAGAGAGAGAGAAGAAGCAGAAAAAGAAAGAGAGAAGAAGCATAGAGAGAGTGAGAAGGAGCAGAGAGAGATCAATGCTGAACAAGCACAAAGGAATGCAACATCATTTATTTGCCCATTGCTCAATAAATGTCTGTGTTATTAGTTTGTTATGGTTTGGATATAAATTGGAGCTATGGTAACAGTCCATTCTACTCTGGTTTCTTTATATGGATATTTTTCAGAGAGACTCTAAGGACTAGTGGGCTGAGAGAGACTGGGCCAAGCCGGTGTTGCCTCGCCTGACACAACCCAACACACTCTTGTTTACTTGGGTTAGCAGGCGCTGATTACCTAAATGATGCAGAAGCACCTTGATAAGACCAGCCGAGGGGAGAGGAGAGGAGGACAGAATGAGAGAATAAACACGAAAAAAGGGAAAGAGGGTGGGAGGAAAGTGAGGTGAATCAAGCAATTCATCATTTGGACTTAAAAACGCACTCATTCTTGGGTCATGAATAATTTGCCAGCACAACACTCATTTTGCATTAGACTAACGATTCATTCTCAGCTCAGGAATATTCAAACCCTTGTGGGGATGTTCCGTGTTTTTTCCTCCATTTACTAATGCTTTGCTGGTGAGGCCGGCACAGGAAATATAGGTCAAATGGCGGTGAGCACGACGCAATGGCGCTGATGAGGATGGCTCTCTGGCGATGTGGCGTGGTCTCCAGGC